>NC_137614.1:21711262-21851262 GCF_963280865.1 Gymnoscopelus braueri
TGTTTTCTGTTTTAAATAAATGAATGCCAAATTTTATCATTTGTTGCATGACAATGCCATGCAAATGTAGCGAAAATAGACGGTCTCCAAGCTCACAATACGCCACAAAAAACTAAGACAATGAAAAGTATTAACAAGAGCTTGTGACCATATAATAACTACATTGGATCCATTGGAATACAGATAGTTTTTTTTTCCATTTCCTGAAAAGAAAGAGAAGGAGGGAGGGAGAGGGACAGAGGGAGAGAGAGAACCTAAAGTATTTCATAAAAGCAATAACCCGGCCAATACTGGGTAACGGAACCTGAATACGCAGATCGATGTATCGTGAAGTGAAGCGTTGTCAATCCAATAACCCTGGCAACGGTGGGGACGTTTTCTGCTTGTGTATATTCCACAGCTCTAGCCCTGAGGCTACATAGAGTCTGTTTTCTCCACAAAGACCAGAGGGACTTATGATACTGGGGCCAAGGCCAAGTTGACATGTTTATACAGTTGGATCAAAAGCTCCATTAGCTGATTTGAGAGCACAGCCCTGCGGACAAATCATTTCTCTGGCAACAACAAGCAAAATAAATAATCTGGCTACAAAAGATGTCTGTCTTACAAGGGCATTTAATTCTCTTCCCGAGTATGACCGTCATCATAAAACCAGTGAAATAAACTAATGCTTTTGATGGATGAAATCATGTCTCCATGGAGCCTAATATATTTAGAAAATATCTCTATTTCAAGCAATTTCATCAGGATAAGTAATTATTTCTTTAGTAGCATTTCACTTATATCAGCAGGAATGTGTAAGGGTACTCTCATTTTTAAATCAAAAACGATTGGAACAACACTGGCATTTCTTATTACAGCGTACATACTTAAGTGAAATGGGAGACGTGGAGTTACATTAATAATGATCCTGTTGGGCCCAAACTGGAAAACAGGCCAACTACTGTAGCTAGCAGCAGCCCAGAGCTAACAAATACAACATTGACATCAATTTTCACGTTCTGTGGATGTGCTCATGACATAAACAACATGAATAAAACACCCCGGTGCATGCGTAAGGACCTTTAAGTGGTTAAAATGATCTTAATAAGCAACGCTTCTGGTATACAATATAGAAGGAGAGATTGATGATGTCCTTGCTAGTTGTTACATTATGTAAGACAATCCTGCTAGCCTTCATGTTTATGCAGAAACATAGTGACAGTGATGGGAAGTCAAGGTACAGTAATCTCTCACCTCTCACAGGATGATGATAACTATTAGAAGTTGCTTTGCAGTTATGCAGACAGATTTACACATGGTGAGAATACATGCAATGCATGCAAGGCAACAGCCACCTCTTCTTTTATGAAGAAGAGAGCAATGAAAGCTAATGGCTATTACAGTTACAGTATACTGTATCCCATAATTAGCTGCAGTTTTACTAGTGGAAGGATGAAGGGAAGGTACCATGCAGTGCATCAGGGTGATGATGTGTGTCTTACTGCAAAGCATACATACTATTACCGACTGACTATCTGTCTGTCTGTCTGTGTCTGTCTGTCTGTCTGTCTGTCTGTCTGTCTGTCTGTCTGTCTGTCTGTCTGTCTGTCTGTCTGTCTGTCTGTCTGTCTGTCTGTCTGTCTGTCTGTCTGTCTGTCTGTCTGTCTGTCTGTCTGTCTGAGTTACAACATCACAGTTAAACTGTCTTTCCCTTGCAACAATCCCATAATAACAATGACTTCCTGGATAATATCACATAGTAAAATCCAGAGCTCTGAGAGTGTACAGATCGACCCCTTCGGGGCAGTGGTGGTGGTAGGATGATTTAACTATTCAACTACCATTCAGTATGTGTCAGTATGTGCTTATTGTTGAGACACATTCCTGTACAGCTTCTGAATGTTGAATAAGTGGCAAGTACCTGATTTTGATTAAGAAAACACAAAGCAGCATATGAAGGGTGATTTGCCTATATACATAATCAATGGTAAAGGGGAGGGGGGGGGGGCAGCACACACTGCCTTAATAGCACCCCCCAATCAATAAAAGCACATCAAACCATAACATGGCCAGACATCATGATTCTATACCAACCACCTATACCAAATCACCTTGGCAACAACCCCAGGCCCCATGTAACCCTGGCAACTACTATTAGCGGCGAGCACATCGCCCATAGCAACCATCCCATAACGTGCCAGACTGGTGTGAAGGAGGTACTTCAGACCTCTCGTGGAAGACCACTTGGCACGTGAGGAGAGTGACACGGAGGTGGGCAACAAAGACAAAGCACGGGTGGAGAACAAAGAGGCTGGCCGTGCCGCCTAATTGCAGTACTTTTTAATTTTCTTATCTGGGGAGATTGAGAAAGGGGATGTGCTCAGTAATCTCAAGTTGCAATTCAGTCCAGACATCTAAATTCCTGTCGTCGTCACCCCCCCAAGTAGTACCAAACCGCCCTCCTGCACTATTGTCTGTTACCAATCTCCTTCATTACGAACACAGATTGTGATTGCAGTTCCAACCTGCGCCTCTCTCCTGTGACTCAAACCTGCTTTAAACAATTTCAACCTGCGTGTCCCTACTTTGTGCATATCATTGCAGGCGAAAGATTTCCCCAAATTTCAACAATACCGGTAGTTAAAATAACATATGTACAAGGTCACATGTCATTCACACGACGTGAACTTGTAGATTACGTGTAGATTTACAGCTGCTCTGGGCACTATTCGGATTTTGTATTGTTTTATGTCCTGCTGACTGTCCCTGTAGCGGCTGTGTTCTGCGGTAGTTGGTATTCAAATTTGTATGCCAGTGTAAATAAATATGCATACTGTATAAATTGCATCTACACAACGGGGCAGCATGTTTAAAAAGTATAACTGTAATAGTATACATGGCAATTCGCTTCGCACAGAGTTTCTGAGTATATTGCTTGTATTGCCTGCATCTGTTTGTGTTCTGAGTGCAGAGTGCTGTTCATGGGGAGCTTGGAGGACGTGATCTGTAATTCTAAGATGCAGTTTTATATCCTTTGTCCATGTGCAGCCACAGAAACAGCTAATGTTGTGACTACCGTACATGTAGCGCACTGAGCCATGTTAGAAACATTGTTTGTAGTACAGTTACACACAGGCTTTGTGGCTTCCTGTGTAGTACGGTGTATATGGATTATTGTGGGTTTTATAACCACTACTTGCTTCATGTTTGGAGGCCATCATCACTAATTGTAAGGTGACACATCTGAGCCACGCATTTCACAACCTAGTGCTGATAAAAGAAGGAGCAAGGCTGTGTCAAGATATTGTACTCAAAATGAATGTGGTTGTGACGCTGCATGGCAACCATTGAGATAAACGATGTATTTAAGCAGAGCAACGCTCACTCTCAGTCAGCTCCTCAGACACCAAACTCCAACCACCTCCCCATCGTCCTCTAGTAGCATTTACATCGATCGCATGTCAGCAATTCACACAATGTTGGTTCACGTGTGTGTTATCATAACTACATATCTTTAGCCTCTGCCCTATGGTGGTGGAGGTGGTGGTGGGGGGTCATAATGTATGTCTGTTATCATGTCCATGGATTAACTGTCTGTGTCATGCGATGCGTGTGCAGATTTGTTCTGGAGCATCATAGGAGAAGGCAAATTAAAATGCTTAATACCGTTGCGATAAATGTCTTTCATCTCAAGGAGTGTCCTGACAGACTGAACTCATGTTTGCGGTAGTTTAAGAAAATGATGTGATCAGATTTTCTTTTTCATTATTTGTCAGTCGTTTGACAGAGAGAGAGAGAGAGAGAGAGAGAGAGAGAGAGAGAGAGAGAGAGAGAGAGAGAGAGAGAGAGAGAGAGAGAGAGAGAGAGAGAGAGAGAAAGAGAGAGAGATTGTAAGACCAATAAACAGAGAGAAAGAAGCAGACCGATACAAACAGAAAGTGGGGAGTGGCAGGACATTGAGAAAGAGACTGGGCGTGTCAGAGGGAAGAGCGTGTGGGAGAGAAAGGAGATTTCAGATAAACAAGTGAAATGAAGGATGAAAGGAGACTTGTAAGCGGTGAGAGGCAGAGGGGAGCAGAGAGAAAAAGAGAATCTATGGCATCCAAATCAAAAGGATGGATCAAATGATTTAGACGGAGATGAAATAGAGAGATTGAATTGAAGAATATAAAGAGAGAACACACAGAGATAAATTGACTGATGGAGAGACAGATAAGAGAAAGAAACCCAGAGAGACTGAGAGAAGAAACCAGAGAGAGATGGAGAGTAACACTTTATTTGAGGGTGCTGAGCCAAATAGAACCTGACAGTTTGTGTATAATGATCTAGTTCAGCAATGACTAAGCCTTTTATTAAAGAGAAACCAACCGCGAAGAAAAGCTACCTCATTATTGTGTATGGTGACAGCTGCATTATTTATGCTAGCACACTTTCGTATCATGCAAAAAACATTTTTTTAACCACATGAATCCATAGTATCCCTATTCTGGGGCAACATTTTGCAAAAATAGCACCTCTACAAGCTCACAATGCTTCACAACGTGGCGCATTGTGAGCTTGCAGATCTCAGATTTTGTGTAGAGGTAAATAAGGAGTGGGCCACGGATAAAGCCCTTGGGGTCCCGGTCAATTAAAGGTCTACTACACCATGCATTTAAAAAAATAAAATAATATCTAATATCATATTGTTTATGTCCCTCAAACGTTTTTCAAAAGGTTTGAGCCTAAATCAAGCCTCAGATATACTCATTCCAACTAACTGCTCTCTGGCTTATAAAGCATTTTAACCTGCAATACCACATTGTCCTTATTTGGCACGTGGCGCTATTGAGCCAGTTTGTATGCATGTTATCTCCTGTTTGTTTTTTTTATGTTGGAAAAACGGGATGGATTATACAAAGTAGTTATCGCATGTGACGTCACAAACGGGCGAAAATCAGTTGGCCTGTTTTGAGACCAATTTACACAAAACCAGATACCCAGATATGCTGTGAAAGCCTGAGTGCTCAAACTGGGGCATTTTTGGGGATGGAAGAGAGGTAGGGGAGACCAAAAACACACAAAAAATAAGGAAAAGTAAAAATTCATGGTGTAGTCCCTTTAAGTATATGGGTTATTATAAGTGGTTAAGATTCCAGTGATGATATATGTGATTTCACCAAATTCTCAACAATATCACAGCAGCCCATCTACCAGACATCACGAGGATTCTGAAAATCCAGGTGCGGACAAAAAAAAGTCCATCCGATGCACGCGGAGCTATTACACCGGCCCTAGAATCAGAACTCAACTTTATATTGTCACATCACAGGTTTACAGTGTTGATCCAATGGAAATGGAGACAGGTTGAAAGTTAGGTTATATCGAGGCTATGAGTCAAGAAAGCAGAGATCAAATCACATCAATGGAACCAAATGTTCAAAGACTGACGGCATCCTTTAAGAGGCCAAGACAAGTCAATTTCTTTGTACTCACGTCAGGGAGATGGAGAGGTGAAACCTCTGCCGCAGACCCCGGAACATGGCGAAGGACTTGGGCGGGAAAGAGCGGGCGGTAACGGCACAGTAGGGACGCTCGTAGCCCCCAGCTGGGCACTCGCACCTGAATCCTCCTCCAGACAGCTCCCGACAGGTCCCCCCGTTGCGACATACCCCGGGAACACACCTGCCCTGCCTACGGTCCACCTCACACCGATCACCTGGTGGGTAACAAACAAAGAGGTCATGTTAGCAATGTTTCTTCAAGGTCCGAAGTGTTTATTGTCACCTGCATACACAATACAGCCGTCAGCAACATTACAGGCAGTGAAATTCGTGTTTTTTTTATACATTTGTTACACAAAAAACAAAGCCATTTATTTGTTATGATCTTTAAAAATATTTCTATATGCAGAAAATAATATAATAATAATATCACACAATAAATCTTTCAATGAATATTACTTGAAACTACCATACATTTGTGATATTTCATGACACAAAATGTATTCATTATTCATTTGATGCATTGTGTAAATCTAAGTACACTAATTACATCACATCAGAATTTGGGCATTTCTACAAAACTGCTGTAGAGAAAATCACTTAATGCCGGCACTATAGCTGTCACTGTGCTGCACCCAAACTACAGAATGTATGTACTGTTTGAGTATAGAATCAGCTTGTATACAGTATGTATAATTTAGAAGTTGTTGCCACTGTTAACAATACCAATAAAAACAGTTGTTCTTCCATCCTGTCAAGAGTGTGTTAAAATGGATAGCTACACAAACAGACGCGCACAGGAAAATAAACAGAAATTGGCTGCCAGTCAAACAACTGTTATTCTACAGACCCAGAAACTCTCACCTTCCCAACACACCCACGCACATATCAGCACACATACACACATAGACAGAGACAGACACACTTACAAAACATGCTGAGACACACAGACACACACACACACACACACACACACACACACACACACACACACACACACACACACACACACACACACACACACACACACACCACCCACAAAGCAGTATTGCTGAAGTGCGCACACACACACAAGGTTCCCCCTGTCCTTGAGCAAATTTGCACACACATGCTGTGTGACATGATGCAAACAAAGACATGCGTGAGTGCGCTTGCACACACACACACACACACACACACACACACACACATTGTATAAAAATGAAGCAGACAGCTGTGAAACTAGCCTACAGACACACGATCCTTAAGGATCACTGTTCAGACGCCGGCTGAGGGCACACACACACACACACACACACACACACACACACACACACACACACACACACACACACACACACACACACACACACACACACACACACACACACACACACACACACACACACACACACACACGCTATTAAACAAAAATGCTCTCGGGGGCAATGAACACACATCCCTCTGTTTAAAAAGGAGGAAAAAAAAACAACCAGATTCTTTCTGTCTCTCTCTTACATACAAATTTACAAATACACACGCGCACACACACACACACACGCGCGTGCAGAGTCGCCATCATCCAGACAGATGACTACCCCCCTCCAGGCTGTGTGTTTATGGTGTCTTTTGGCACATCGTGTGTGATGCTTTGAGATGCCAGAGTACCCACTGGCAGAGTACCCACTGGCACGCACACACGCACGCACGCACGCACGCACGCACGCACGCACACACACACACACACACACACACACACACACACACACACACACACACACACACACACACACACACACACACACACACACACACACACACACACACACACACACACACACACACACAGAGGTGTTAAAACATTTAGAATGCTGCGTCTACAGGCATCAAAGGTTCAACATGCTGTCATGATGACCTCCTCCCTCTCTCCTCCCTCCTATCTTTCCCCCCATCCTTCCCTCCTCCCTCCTCTCAATCACTCCCTCTCTCCCTTCCTCCCTCTTTTTTCAGTCTATCCCTCCCTCTCCCCTGCCTCCATTCCTCTCTCCATCCCTTCCTCTCTACCATCACTCCTCCTCCCCACTCCCTCTCTTCTCTTCTCCTACATACAGACAGACAGACAGACAGAAAGACAGACTTCTCCTCCTCCGCCTCCTCCCATCCCCTCCTCTACCTATGGAGTTACATTTGTGTCTTTATTAACCATACAAAAGAAAAATAATTGAGAGAGAAAAAATATAAACAGAGCAAAACAATTTTTTGAATGAAAACTAATTAAAACAGCAAGCAAAAAAAATATATTTGCAAGCAAAGAAAATTATATAAACACATAAAAAAATGTTTTTGAATGAAAAAAAATTAAAACTGCAATCAAAAATATATATTTGCAAACAAAAAAAAAGATTTGAAAGAAAAGAAAAAAAAATCGAGAACAACTTTTAGAACTCAAGAGTAAAAAAAACTACATAAAACAAAATACTTTGTAAAATGTATGTGTAATAAAATGTGTTATGCTAATAAAAATGATTTGAATGTTTTATTTTTTACTCTTTGCGAATGAAAGTTCTCTCTCTCTCAAAACTCTGTCTCTTTGGTCTCGTATCAGGGTCCTACGCTGATAGATGTAAGACACCTCTCCATTGGTCACTCGGAGTCTGAGTGACAGCCCCCCCCCCTTCCTTATGTAGCTTGTTGAATGCAGGGATGGAGGTGAGTTACGACCAGCACTGTTTTTTGATTGACTGAATTATAGCAGTTTGCAAAAAAACAAACAAACATGAAAGTACAGTTCAATGCAAGGTCAGCTAAGAGAATTTAAAACCCAAGAAAGCCTATGACTTCTTTCCATTGTGGTCCTTTGTACTCAATTCATTTAATGACAGACAGATATACACTACTATGCAAAACATCATTAAAAAAATATATATATATGTACAGTAAACAGTTCGAGTAAACAGATTGATGGAATACTTTATTAACAGTAGGATACAGAGGTACGATTTTACAATGATTGTTATAAGGATAACACAAAAAGGCTTGTTTCCATTGTGGTCCTCTGGGACTGAGGTCAAAGCTCCATCCCAGCTCTGGGCGCTACACTATTCGTTACAATATTGAGAATTTAGGCTATTAACAATTCAGATGATTCCCTAATGTTAGGTTTCTGTTCTACTTACAGTTTGTTATCTGTATTTAAAATTGTTGTATTGTTATTGTTATAATAGGCCAGTGGTTCCCAAACTTGGCATTGGGACCCTCAGAGGGGGTCCCCAGATTAGCTTAATGGGCAACATTGTTTTCTCTCTCAACAGTAAACAAACCAACCTATACAGTATAAGTGTATACAGGATAACACATTTCTAAAGTGACAATTTAATGACTTTTAAGACCTTTTTAAGGCTATTTTCACAATATTTATCTGTGGAACCGAGTCAAACTAAATGTAATGCCTACAATTTCAAGTGCTTGTTCAGGGTGGGTGGTCCCCAGTTCAAGTATGATTATTTTGTGGGGTCCCGAGTTCAAATAATTATGATTAATTTAGGAAGTCACAGCCAGAAACGTTTGGGAACCCTTGAAGTTATAAAATAAAGCCACATTATTTTATGTTATATTCGTTATTCTAATTAAGGCAAGGCTGAAGTGACTGGCCTACTGGCCAGGCCCATTCCAGATGGACTGCTTTGGAAACTTTTAGTCTGATAGTGCGCTTACTTTATGATCCATCATCCAAGGCTTGAGGGTTCGAATCCACTGTGGGTCACTTTTTTATGAAAGGTTAGTTAGTGTCAGGTTAAAGGACGACTTCACCGCTTTTCAACCTATCTTCATATAATAGGTCCTCACTAATGCTCATGATAAAATGGTACCATTTCTTTCTACTTGGTCTGTGTCTCATAGGAGGGCTGTGGACAGTCCAGAAACCCGTCTACCAGTGACATCATCGTTAGGCATGATTTTTTTTCCAACAAGATTTCACATTTTTTATTTAGATTTTTATTAACACGAGAACAATGGCTTCTTTTATTGCATTGCAACTTTCCAGGAATAGAAAGCCTGCAGTTTCTATTAGCTTGGATTCCCCATTGATGATGTCACTGGTAGACGGGACTCTGAACTGTCCACAGCCCTCCTCTGAGACACAGACCGAGTAGAAAAAAATTGTACCATTTTATCATGAGTATTAGTGAGGACCTATTATATGAAGATAGGTTGAAAAGCGGTGAAGTCGTCCTTTAAGGTAAGGTACAGTTTTCTGTGAGGCTATGGAATTACGCTGGCAGCGTAGCAGCATCACAAGAGCAGAGGTGAGGGACCCCCACATACCCATCAAGAGACTACTGACTCACTCACTGAAACTCATGGCCTCCCTAGAGAAAGCTGGTGGTAGACTTGGATTGGATTTAATTTGCCCCATTGAATTAAAAAGGTAATAGTACAGCTATTTAGGACTGTATAGCTTTAAATGCCACATGCATATTTTCAACCTGCCAACAATACCTTAAATCCTAACAAATGCAGTTCTAACTTAGTATGCAGAAGCACTTTTTGTTTTTGCATTCTCGACCAGCATTTCAGTATACAGACAAGGCCTAAGTTGAGCAGAAATCCATTTATCCAACATTGACTTTCCTATAATTAGCATAAACTGCATTTGAAGGTCAAATTAACAGATATAACAATTCACAATGTATTCATACAACTGCATTTTCAGTGAACTGTTTATTAAAAGACATTTTAACCAAAATGTGGGCTGTATCGTATGCCATCGTATACTAAGCCTAACATCCATACACACTAACATTGACAATTAACACAGATTTACAAATGGTCTGAATCCATATGTGTGAATATGGTAGAAGCTGTTGTAGAACGTGTTACCGTACTTGGGTTCACATAAACTTTAAACACTGTGACAGATTTGAAAGAAAAAAAACATTTTAAACAGTTACACTGCCAGTGTTACACTGCCAGTACCCTTAAAAGGTGCAAACATTTCAAAAGTTAGGGAGGGTAAGAGATTTTCTTTTGTTAAAATAAGTGTTAAATAGCTCTAAATTCTGATAGTACTCATTGCTATAGAGTGTTCAGTAACATGTCTCTCCAGCTCTCTAACAGAAAATGCATTCTCAGGTTGGGATGCCAATTTTATCCAATCAGGATAGAGACCTCAGTCAAGATACAGAAGTGAAATTGGAAGTGATGACATAAATGAATGAGCAGACAAAATTGGACCTGGAACACTTTAAAAATGAAGAGGGTGTTCTTTGCTTCTTTGTACAGTATTTCATTTCTACATCACAGCTGACATTTTTAAACAATGTACCCCCTCCTGCTGTCATGTGATCCAAAAAGTATATGATGTCCTCGCAGTGCAATTTAGGTTCATAATCGGCCAAGTTTCCCTTTAAGTTTGTATCCTTAACACAAGTAAAAATGGACTGGAGTAAGAAAGTGACAATGTACAGTTATTTACAAGTTACACTCTGTCAAAGCTTGCACCGTTAATGTCCGAAAGCAGTTGGTCTTAAAAGACTCATAATCTTCAAGGTGGGCTGTTGGAAGTGTTACAAGCACTAACAATGGGATAACAAACAGTGTGGCCTGGCCTATTTAGAATTTCTTTCTCTCCGACACCAGCAAATGCCTGTGTCCCTGCCCAGTCAGCCACTGCATGCCATCACCATGGGCACAGAGCGTCTCTCTCCTTCAGCCGCATCTTCTGGTTGTACATCTTAGAAAGGACAAAAGATCAGAATCAACATCTGAAGTAACAAGTTTCAAAGCTTAAAAAAATATACCAATGAACGTAAAGAGAGCAATATGGCCTCATTCACAAGAATCACCAATAAAATACACAGCGGACCAAATATGATTATGAACGGAAACTGTATTATTTGTCTGACAGTCCGATATCCAGATAATGAAATTGGGTTGTGCTACTGACAAGATACACTACGATCACTGGAGAACATCGCTTGCCCTGTACCCGGTTAGTTCTTTTTTCCTTTATGAAAAACAAAAACAAATTTCACCCACTTTTTTACACCTGTAAACCTGTGATGTGACAATAAAGATGATTGTGACAAAGATTATTCTGATTCTAAAATCGGTTAAAATCTGGGTATATTATGTGCTGTATGAGTGTAGGACAGGGTTTCTCAAAGTGGGTGCCGTGACGCAAGTCCAGGGGTGCCGCAAAATACTTTGATAATGTTTGGAATGTATCAATATCACTTCAGTTTAACACTTAGAACATCTACACTTAATAAAACGGACTTGAGGTGCACCGTACTTAGTGCGTAATCTCTTCACCAAAATTAGCAGATCTACAAGCTCACAACGCGTTGTGAGCTTGTAGATCTGCTATTTTTGGTGAACGTTCCCCTCAGAATAGGAATGCTGGGGTTCAAGTGGTTAAACGTCAAGTATAATGTTATTTTCAATCTGTCCTATAATGGAAACAGATATTCTCTCAGTTTTCCTCGTGACATACTGTAACTTAGGGGGGAGGATTTACATAATACATACCATAATGCGACACAAATGTAAGGTGCTGTAAAGTAACAATGTAATTCAGGGGTGCCGTGGATGAAAAAGTTATTTACAGGGGTGACCTGACGCTCTTAAGAGTAATTTGCAGTAATAAACACAAGCAGGGGTTGACACTAACGGTTGCCCGACTGCCCGTGGCAAGTAAATAAAACGTTCGGGCAAACGGAGTTTGCCTTCAGGTTGCCCGATGGGCAAGTGCATTCCGTCTTCATTAAATAATATTGGCTATTTATGAAGAACAATGCTACTTTTTTACAATTGGCAGATGCACTCATTCAAAGGGACTGTCGCCACTCTGCAGTTATCGATTGGCTTTAACATTCATTTGTTCTTATTGTTCAAGTCACACACACACAGGACAACAAGGATAAGGATAGGATAATTCCTTTAACAGGTCCGTTCATGAAAGTCCTTGCGGTCTTGTTTCCAATGAGGGCCTGTGAGCAACACTGGAAAACAACTTAATATTTTGTCCCACAATGACCACATGGTGACCAAATGTATTATGAATGTGAACAAATTATCCTTACCTGGGCTTGTGGCCTGCATGGTTGGTTCTGCATTCTGCCAGGGAGACAAGGAGAAGTTATTGTCATTGAGGCCATAATACATGGCTACAGGCTGTAGGAGCCCAAATGTGTACCGTGTTGTTTTCATATTTTTGATTAGGCTGCTTATATTTTATTAAGAAACACCTTTCTTGGGTACTATCATTTCTGGCAATTAGGATATTGGTATGGTTTCCCCTTTTACTGTACCGTGTACAGTAGCACGTCGGTGTGGTGAGACAAAATAGGGTGAGTTTAGGCTTACGAATGCTTAAGTCAGGGGTCTTCAACAGGGGGTCCGTCACCGTAACCCCTAGGCTAGGCGGTCCTCAGAGTTACGACAGGGGGGCCGCCAAATGTATGTTTTTTTTTTTTTTTTTTAACGTTAATCACTTGAACCCTAGCATCCCTCCCTACACTGAAGAGAACTTTAGACAAAAATTGCAGATCTACAAGCTCACAGCACCTTGCACTGCGAGCTTGTAGATTTGCTATTTTTGGGAAAGATGTTTGGTGTAGACTAGAGGGAAACAAGAGCAGACCAAATACATAGTGAAAGGACAAGTTTACTAAGTATTTGAGGGCTGAAGTGGTTAAATGTCTGAAAATACACATTAACATGAATCCAACATGACAGTGTCTGTTAAACAAGTCTATGAAGCTATTTATGAAATATATGAAAAAGTTTAATCTTAATTTTATTGAGTATGTATTGGGGGCCCTGCTTCATCTCTCTCTGAGCTAGGGGGTCCTTGGCCTGAAAAGCGTTGAAGACCCCTGGCTTAAGTTTCATACTCATTTGGGTTCCCAGAACAACAATTAAGTCAATATATAAACAGTTACGCAAACGTCAGAATGTATTTGTTTGGAGTAGTTGAGAGCCTAGCACACTGAGCTGCACTTTTTACTAGTTGCATCACACAACGCTAAATAATTGCAGCACATCACAATAAGAGCATAAACTAGCGTTATAGATGATTGACCTGGTAACTGGAGTAGCTACATAATATACATGCAACGACATGCTGCAGACTGGCAATCGCCGTTGGACGTGCGAGTGATGGCCACTAGCAGCACAATAACGTATTTTAACTTACTACATCTTATATCATTAAATTAAATAAAGCCGCCATAGGCCTAATATGTGAACAAGTTAAAAGGAGGGAAGTTAAAATACTTACGCACTGACTATCTGTCAAAGTTTCGCAGCACAAAAATCTGCCACAGCTGGAGAAATGTACTGGGAGCCAGAGGAGAATGTTGTTGTTGGCCGGGGGAGGGGGGGGGGGGGGGGATTCAGGAAGTTGTCAAGCTGTCACTCAGACTCCGAGTGACCAATGGAGAGGTGTCTTACATCTATCAGCGTAGGACCCGCCTTCTGAACTTTAACCCCTCACACAAAAAAATCCAAAAGAGAGAAAAAAAAATCGAGACCAAAGAGACAGAGTTTTGAGAGAGAAGAACTTTCATTCGCAAAGAGTAAAACAAAAACATTCAAATTTTTATTAGCATAACACATTTTATTACACATACATTTTAGTATTTTGTTTTATGTAGTTTAAAAAAAAAAAAATTCTCTTGAGTTTTAAAAGTTTTGATCTCAAATTATTTTTTGCTTGCAAATATATATTTTTGATTGCAGTTTTAATTTGTTTTCATTCAAAAACATTTTTTTATGTGTTTATATAATTTTCTTTGCTTGCAAATATTATTTTTTTGCTTGCTGTTTTAATTAGTTTTCATTCAAAAAAATGTTTTGCTCTGTTTATATTTTTTCTCTCTCAATTATTTTTCTTTTGTATGGTTAATAAAGACACAAATGTAACTCCATATCTACCCATCCCTCGTTCCTCCCCTCTCCTAGAAGGCCATTCTGTTGCCAGCTGGAGCTGACAAACACTGTAACACTGCACCGACACACACATGCACGCACACACGCACGTGTACAAACACACACAATAATTTAACTGTGTAAAAACGTTTTTTATGAACACACTCTCTGTTACACACACCCTCCTGTGGGCAGCTTCATCAATATTAAAATAAATAAACAGAACTTAATACTCATTAATTATGGGAAAGATGAGACCAAGACCCTTCACAGACACACACACAAATTATGCACACGCTCCCACACCCACTCCCATAAACAGGTTGACAGACTGGCTGGCAAAATCTGTAGATGCAGACAGATTGACACAAATAGAAGAACATTTTTAAACATCAGACTAACACAAGGAAAAGACACACACACACACACACGCGCGCGCACACACACACACACACACACACACACACACACACACACACACACACACACACACACACACACACACACACACACACACACACACACACACACACACACACACACACACACACACACACACACACACACACACACACACACACACACACACACACACAGACATGAGATCATACCGTGAGCTCAGACTCAGTTCTCTCATGTTACATTAGTCAGTTGTCCAGACAGTAGGAATGCTTACTGAGTCCTACACAGCACTGCTCTTTGTCCCATCAGTACTGATCACCTACCATAAAATACACTCACGCAGATGCACACAATATACACACGCGCACACACGCACACGCACACACACACACACACACACACACACACACACACACACACACACACACACACACACACACACACAGAGCTTGACTTTCAGCATCTGTCCTACTCTCACAGTTTGACTTATGGATACTGAGTACCAAGTAATTACTCTGCTCTACATGCAAGTTAACAAGACAGCTCTTGAAAGGGTACAATCCCCCCCCTGATTGCTTTATTTGAATTCACAGTTAAACAGTGGAAGTACTCAAATATTTTAATGTTTTAATTGCTGCCTTGACCTCAACCTTTTTAGTATTCATTGCAGCAGTGAAGAAACATCCATTTACAAGCATGAAAATAAAATGTGTTCATCGGACGGACGATACAGGGTAATTCATCACATGTATGTCTTAAAATGGATTCAGAAAGCATTGTCTTTTCCATACAGACAGGCTTCCACTTATAGCAGAAATGGAGCAAAACTTTACAAGCTGCTTGGGTTTGCTCTTAGAGAGGCAGTCCTTGTACCACTAATCTGTGTACATTATCCTATGCATTACTGCTATAGTGCATATCCTATGCACAAGTAAGACGCGCGAACGCGGGAAGCGAACGCATTTTTTTTTAAATAAATATGAAAAAAAAAGATTTAAAAAAAAGTCACCAATAAAAAAATAAAAATAAAATACAAAAAAAATCTGCGTTAAAGGGAGCATCTTAGAAAAATACAAATTCACTAAAAAAAAACTTTGAATGTTTTTGAACAATTCAACAAAGTGTTTGAAGTGCCTGTTTCACCCACTTCCGGGGGGCGGAGCCAAAATCCGAGCCCGAAGTATTTGTTCGTAGACCCCCACTTAGCCCCCCTAAGTAGAAAAAGTTTCGGAGCGATTCGGGCACTTTTCATTTAACATGGGGTTTCAATGGGGAGTTTTTAGGAGCCTTCTCCGGGGCGTGGCTTCCGGGGGAAGGGGCGGGCTTAAACGCAACCTTGACAGGTGTGTTCAGTTTTCAAAGACCTTTCATTTGATGTATGGTACGTCTAAATTGGACATTTACTTATCTCAGAGGAGCTGCAGGCAGGCAGTGAACACAGACACACACGCACACACGCACACACACACACACACTCACAAGCCGAGCACGGTTTCATAGTAAGCTCCACTTGCGCGGAGGCGCGCCTTCGGCGCGCCTTCGGCGCGCCTCCTTCTGCTGCGTTCGCAATTACCACAAGTCTGTGTACCTATCCTATGCAGGATCATGGTTCTCGTTTACGCAACATCAGGTGTATTTGCTGCCACACTGTTCATGATAAAAAAAAACAATTAAGCCAGTTACTTTTAACACAGGTATGTTTATACAATTCAAGCTCTGAACAGACTATTTATTTGATAATTATCTTGGTAACGGCTGGGAGGCAGAAATTATGTTTTTGCCCCTGTCCATCTGAGTGTATCTATCTGTGAGTCACTGAATCCGTGAACAGCTAATCTCAGGCACCGCTCAGGACCTGCAATCGTCCTTCTGAAGCCTCTATGTAGAAACGCTCGTCTGTGATTACTGCATCAGTGACACTCACCATTTCAGCACCAAGGACAGCGTCACTGTCAGCACCCATGACCACTGGTATATGACTCCAGTATTGTTGCATAAGACATTTAGATCTGTCCAGTTCGACCACCCTCCGAAACCAGCTGTGTTGGTTTCAAGTTTCCTGATCATTACCACCATCCTTCTCTAACAGAACCTTTCGCCGGCTCAGGTCCGATAGGAGCAAGGCTCTGACAAGCTCTTTCATGGCCAATCATCGTTGTTCAGCATTTTGATGTGATAGCCTTGCTGCAGTATATGTCCATTCAGCGTTTTGTGATATAAGAACATTAGCAAACAGGTGTCGTATTTTAGCGAGAGCTACCTGTCTTATTGACTCTAGTTTCATCATTACAGGCAGGGGACATGCATCAATTAGATCAAGTCTTTTGAACTATTCACCAACAAATTCATCTATTTGCTGCTTCCACTCGGCTGCAACATTAACCACATGAACCCCGGTGTCCCAGTTCTAGGTATGTCATAATAGGCAATCATTCTGCAAAAATAGGTGAACATTCTGCGAAAATAGCTCTACAAGCTCACGCAAGCTTAGTGTAGAGGAAAAAAAGGAAGGGACCAAGTACCGACCACTGGGGCCCCCGGCCAAGAAAGCAGTTTAAGTGGGTAAACTTGAGACCAAGATTTCATGGTTTCATGGCGAGAATATACTCATCTCCTGGATGCAGGAGATGGTAAAGGCAGGGAATTTATCCCACTTCGATTTGTACCACCAATTTCCCCCACTGCGGCTGTCATAAAGCACAGCACATACAAGTTCTGACTCCTGACCACCCCAGAAATTGGTCAGTACACAGAGGCATGTCGGTGTTTACTGACTCACATGACTTGCTGCTATTTGAAGCGTTCGCGCACACACACACACACACACACACACACACACACACACACACACACACACACACACACACACACACACACACACACACACACACACACACACACAGAGCTTGACTTTCAGCATCTGTCCTACTCTCACAGTTTGACACACACACAACTTTAAAGTACATTCATACCACACCCACACTTATCAGCACATCATTCCGCATACACACAAACCCACACAAAGAATTTTAAGTGCACTCATAACACACCCACACTCACTAGCATATCAAAAAACCCTCCCCCATTCCGACAAAGATGCAAACTAACACACACACACACACACACACACACACACACACACACACACACACACACACACACAGTACACTTCTGTTGTATTCCCCGTCTTTATTCTAAAATAGCAGCACTTCCCCTTCTCTCGTCGCCACAATATATCCTTCCTCTCGTCTTCCTCTCATCCCATTCCTTCCTTCCTTCTCTCACATGTCTGTAAAGCACTTTGTAACATTGTTTAGAAAAGCACTATACAAATAAATTCATTATCATTATCTTTCCATCCCTCATCTGTTCTTCGATTCCTCTTTCCTTCCATAGCATACATAATCACTCCACGCTCTTCTATTCTTTTACCCCTCTCTTCCACCCCTCTTTCCTTCCTTCATCTTGTAGTTTTTCTCCCCCTCTCTATTCTTCTTTTTCTTTGTGGCGTTAATGCATTCTCTCCACCCCTTATTCAGTGCGATGTTTTATTCATCAAAGCCACCGTTCCTCTCATGCACCCCTCTGGCATCCGCTTCGCCCCCTAACACCACCCAACCAACCCCACCCTGTGCGCGCGCACACACACACACACACACACACACACACACACACACACACGCACGCACGCACGCACGCACGCACGCACGCACGCACGCAAGCACGCACGCGCACACACGGTTCATCCGCAGAGGGCCAACTCTCTCAATTCCTCTTTCTCTTTTCTGCAAATCTTCTCAGTTCAACTCCATTCTTTTTCTTTCCTTTCACCGCTTTCTCTCTCTCTCTCTTTCTCTCTCACTCATGTCTCTCTATCAGCTTTTCTCTTCACATTTCCTCTGTATTACATGTATCTATATCACACACATTTCTTCAAATAGCAAAAACATTGTTTCATTAACTGTCACAGTGTGTGTCAGGTGAGGACCCAGCTGCACAACAACAAAGCCAGGCAGGTCAAGTCCAGCAATAATGTATCAAACAAGGGTTTACAAGAAGTGAGACAAGCAAACACAGCAGGGTACAGCAAACAAAGACACAAAACACTCACTGACAACATCTCGGAACTGGCAGAGAACTGAAGGGGTGAACTGGTTTAAATACAGAGATGAGTTGATGATGCAACGATGATCAGGTCTGTGGAATGCAGGGGTGGCCGGATCTGATTGGTTGAGGGGGAATGAGGTGAGATGAAAAGACTGGCAGCGCTAATGAGGAAACAGAGGCGCAGGTAATAGTGACTAGATTTGACTGTGGCCAGAGGGAATGGAGAGACAGAAAGAGAAACAGAGAGATAGTGACAGACCATGAGGATTTTATTATGCAACATTGTGTATACATTCATCCTTCCTTCTATACTGTCTCTCACTCTGACCATTTTACTGCTCGCAGTCATTACATCTCATCATTCCTTCCTTCTCTCTTTCAGCTTTTCAGCATGTCTGCTCTCACTGCATTCCTCCATTTATCTCCCTCCTCAGAAATAATTAACTTTCTCCATCACTTTTTCCCAACTCGTCTGCTCACTCCCTCACTCTCACCAAACCCCTTTCACTGAGTTTCTCACATATTTCCATTTTCCCCCACTTTTTCAAGTCAATTTACTTTCTCCATTATTTACCTCAGTCTTTCTTTGTGCTTTCTTGTCATTCAATTCATTCACTCTGTCTGGCCAGTTTCTGAAACTAAAGCGCCCCCTACTTTCTCTCTTCTCTGCATCCGAATACTGTGCCCCTGCCTGGAGCAGAAGCCCACACACCAAAATGGTTGATGACACCATGAACAGCGCCTTCTGTCTGGCTGCCTGAACCCCACCCCTCTTTTCCACCTGCTAGTCCTAGAGGGAATCGCCCCCGCCGGCCTCCGACGGGAGGTTGCAACCCAGAAAGCCCAGAAAGATGACTGGCATGACACCACAATCGACAGCGGTGCCACCAAGCAGACTCAAGTCCCACCATCCAATAAGGTGGCATATGAGATGCTCCGTTCTATCCCTGGGGACCTGTCTATTATTAACGTCTGGCTGTCAGCATCTTGGAGGCAGGAGTATAGGAGACGGCCGGGCCCACAGGAATCCATCGTTACATCTGGGAACCGGGAGATGACAAAGTTGAAGACCTACCACGCCGGCAATGAACCCTGCTGAACCACCTACATACTGGGGGTCGGCTACTTCAAATGAAGAAGTGGGGCTTGGCAAACTGCGCAGCATGCGCGTGCGGCGAGCCTGAGCAGAATGCCAAGCCTATAATTAACACCTGCCCCTTATACAGACCACCTTCATGAGCTGGCCTTCATAAGCTGGAAATCTGACTATAGAGGAAAGAAGATTCTCTCTTCCCATTTCTTGCATACTGTTCCTTCATTTCACCATATCATCTCTATCTTAATTGAGTCGCCAACCTTTCTCTCTGACTCTCTTTCTCTTAATTACTTTACTTAAAGTGTGTGTGTGTGTGTGTGTGTGTGTGTGTGTGTGTGTGTGTGTGTGTGTGTGTGTGTGTGTGTGTGTGTGTGTGTGTGTGTGTGTGTGTGTGTGTGTGTGTGTGTGTGTGTGTGTGTGTGAGAGAACATCTCTGTTCACCAAAGCCTGTCTCTCATATGATAATATGATGACCCCAAGGGGTCCTTGAGGGGGTTCCAGGGTCCCCAGCTAAATCATTTAACATACTGTAGCATCAAAATCTGTAGCGTTTTTGATTGATTTGATTGAATATTTTATTAGGCAAAAAATGTAAAACAGCACAGTTACATTTAAAATACTTTGTCTAACAGGTCCGTTCATAAAAGTCCTTGCGGACTTGTTTCCAATGAGGGCCTTGGTATTCAATTCATATACATATATAGTGGCACCACAGTTCGAATATCATTACAAAAAAAAAAGCAAAAAAAAAATATCACTATGTACAACAAAGAAATAGGGGGAAAAAGATATGTACAAGAACAGGGGGGGGGGGGGGGGGTCTGCCGTCTAACGGGAAAATGGTACTACCTCCTCCTTTGTCCACCTGAAAGGTGATTTTTTTTAAGGCTCTTTTAAATGAGCCCAGCGAACTGCATTTTTTGAGGGATGGAGTTAGACTATTCCAATCCTGGGTGGCAGTGCTGTAGAAGGAGAATTTGCCCATGTTTGTTTTATGGGTGGGTGGTACCAAATTGTTGTTAACGCTCCCTCTGGTATTGTGACTGTGGGTGTCGCTAACCTTTTGGAGGTATTTACTCAGATATGCGGGAATAGGGGGCATATCGGGTAAATCTGCATTTACAATTTTGAAGGCCAGTCCCATTTTTAGTTGTTTAACCCTGTCTTCCACCCTGAGCCAGCCTAGGCTGGCAAAATGGGTGGGAGAAAGGTGGGTC
This sequence comes from Gymnoscopelus braueri, assembly GCF_963280865.1. Classification (NCBI taxonomy): domain Eukaryota; kingdom Metazoa; phylum Chordata; class Actinopteri; order Myctophiformes; family Myctophidae; genus Gymnoscopelus; species Gymnoscopelus braueri. The sequence goes on from NC_137614.1 coordinate 21,732,463, forward strand.
ATGGGCCCCAATCCGAGGAGTTAAAATCAGTTTAACCACTTTAAACCTATACAGTACATCAGATATTTGAAAAATAGCTGATCTACAAGCTTACAGTGCATTGTGATGCAACGCATTGTGAGTTTGTAGATCTGTTATTTTCCAAAAATGATGAAAGAGTGGGAATATTTTTGAAACATTTTAATAACAACATTTCTAAGGGGGTCTCATATGAATTTGGATGTTCTGACATGAAAACGTGTCTGGACCCAGATGAATGACACACACACACACACACACACACACACACACACACACACACACACACTACTACCACTGGTATGTGGTGTGTAGTATTGTGTGTACTCGTGTACGGCTGCAGGCGCCAGTCTCTGGTCTATATTCTCCAATACCTAAGTTTATCTCAGGTCTGTCTCCTTCATCCTTTCTCTTATTCTCGGTCTCCCATTATTCCTTCTACCACTTCCCATTTCCTCCTCTCCAATCTAATTTAATCTCAATCTCTCTCTCTCTGCATTGCTCTATTTTCTTTTTCTCTGCAGCATATCCGCTACAGTGCATTATGTTACTTCAGATAACCTGCATAATGTGTCTATCTCACTTCTTCCCCTGAGTCTGTTATGAAATAATGTATTGCTAATAAATGGGTTTTCTTTTTGGTCTGTTCTCTGGTCTATATCCTCTCTGGGATCTCTTCTTTCATTTTAATGCACTGGCTTCTTTTATTCACATTTCACACCTATGACACAGCTGATGGCTTAGTTAAAATGTAACCACTCACCATACCACCGTCAATGCTACAGCTTCAGCCATATTATGGTAAATAAACAGAAATCTTTCTGTTAATGGCTTTATTAAAAAATCTACATTTGCTTGCCGCAAAGTCATTAAAATGTTACCAAATTTACCTATAATTAATTGAGTGATTGTTGCTTAAACATCAATGCACGGTTATGGACGTTTGGATTTCGTTCGTAAATCTATATTTTCTCCAGGGACTATTTTCAGCTAGAATTTTCAAATCAATCAACGCTTTAAAATACATTCAAACACAACTATCTCAAGTGTCAAGCCTCTGAAAGTAGATTTTTATACCCTGCAGAAATGAATGGAACCCAATGGTTTCCACAAGAGTCAAACAAGCAAGTGGTCAGCAGTAATGTCAAGTGTATTATCGGTATGGTATGGTCCTTTAAGTTTTGCGCTTCAACAAAGTTTTTCCATGTACCATACATGTATTAGCCTAGCAACAATATAGCAATAGCCCCTACTGACGCGTCTTCTGTTTTAGCATGTATCTTCTGAGCACCGAAGGCTTAAAGAAAGACAGAGTTGGGTGGAGGTAGAGTTGTATTTCACTGTTCTAGGAGCAGTCTTCCTTTCATCCTGCATGCGGTTTCAATGTCATATCGTTTTATTGCTTCTCACTAAGCCGTATGGGCTGACTTCACAGACATGGATTTAGTGTAGTCTAACACTGGTGTCTGTAAACACTCAATACCTCACAGTAATAGAAGAAGACCTGATATTTGGATAGCAGGGCCTTCTTGTCTGACCCTCCAGGGAGAACAGACGTATAGTTTGAGATCTTCTGTACAAGACTCACCATCACGTCACATAGTTCATACTTTAAATTTAATATAAATGATTTCTGTATAGTTTGTTATTTTTGGATCATTTGTTTTACATCTTTCAATCATTTTATAAAAATGTTCACCCTATTTGTTCATTATTTAAAAGAATACAAGAGTTTTTTTTTTGCTGATTAATAAGACAAGAAATATTAAAGGATCAAAATCAAAGATTGAAGCAAGCTACTGTACAAAGGTGCAGGTAAGAAACAGAAAACTGCACTTTTAAAATATGGAAATAACGGTTAAAACCAACAAAAGAACCTCTTTTGTGGCCAAAACCCACTGACTATAATGTTTTATATAGAAATTCCGGTTAAACCCAACAAAAGAACCTCTTTTGTGGCCCAAACCCACTGACTGACAACTATCACAAAACCCCAAATCCCTCTAAGACGGAGAGAGGAAATATTCCCAGCCTGAGGATGATGATGCGTTTAATAAGACCTTCGTCTCAACCCCACACACAGCTGCTGGCCTCGGTTTGAATCTCTCCGGAGAATTCACCCTGTACCTCATCAATGCTGTCTCTCTCTGTCAACATCCCTACCTCCCTGCCGCCTCAATAAAGACAGAACCTGTGTCTTAACCCTCGTCTATGAAAGCAATCAATGCCGTTTTAGAAGGGAAACCCAAAAAAAAGCACACACACAAAAAACACATCAATTCCAACCACACAGATGAGATTTCAGGGAAGGGATGAAGGGTATTAGCTCGGAGGGTAGAGCAACGGAGGTAAAAAGAAAGGATCGGGGGAGTGAGAGGGAGAGAAACGAGGGTTGGAAGATGTCTGGAGATTTCTCTGTGTTGCAGAATCAATCCAGTGTTGGTTTTGTTTGGTCTCTCTCTCTCTCTCCCTTTTCCTTTCTTCTTGTCTTCCTTCCTCTGACCGCCTGCAGCATTGAAGCAATACCGCTGCACAAACCGCCCACGCAGACACACACACAGACACAAGTAAACCCCCCGAAACTTTGCCTGGATCACCAACCTCATCCATCCACCTCTCACTCTCCCAGGTTCTCTCCCTCTCAGCTTGGCTGTCTCTCGATCTCTCTCTGTCTTTATTTTTTCATCCCATCATTATCATTCTCATGCTCTGTTTCTGTCTCTCGCTTTACACCCTTATTCATTTTTGCCTCTGCTCCCTCCGATTTTTCCATCACCTCCCCCCCCAGTGTTTGTCTTTCATTTCTCATCTTTCTTCCAGTCAACATCCAAAATACTGCTTTAAGTTCCTTTCCATTACTCTCTCTTCCCATTTCTCCCTCCTTCTTCTTCTGTCTTTCTTTCCACATTCTCCATCTGTCATTCCCCCCGTTGTCCTCTCTCGGTCAAACTCTACCTCTTTCACTCTTTCATCTCCTGTTTCTTTTCTTGCATTGCCTTTCTGTTGTCCCTCTTTTCATAAACCATGCCTCTTCCTCTCTCTCACTCTCTCTCTCTCGTTCTCTCACTCTCTGTGGGGGGGTTGTAGGGTGTTCTGGGGTTCTTGTCTCACCTCCAGCCCCGTTTTGATCCAGAATGAAAGGGAACACCACATACACCCTACAGTACATGCACACACGCTACACTCTCCTAACATCTACCCTGGCCTATATCAACCACTGCCTAGACAAACAAAGAAATGCCCCATGGGGGGAAATAAGAGAGAAGACAAAGAGGGTGAGAAAATAGAGAAAGAAGATAAGTGAGCGATATGAAAAAAAGGAGGAAGAAATAAATGGGGCTCGAAAATTGGTCGCATACATTATGCTCCCGAAACGTAATCTGTGCAACCTCAAAATTGAGAATTTGTGTAAGTGCAAATAATTCTTCTGGTGCTACCAAAACGGAACGTCGAGCGAACCGAAATGAGCACTCCTCTTGCCCTGCCATCCGGAATAACAAACATGCCTTGTGTGAGCTGACAGTATAGGCGTTCAGGTGCTACAGTATATACCGTGGAGTTAGTTTGCTCATTGGCATGACAGAACGTAGACATCGCTGAGCGATGCTGCGCCAACAGTCCAACGTTTTCTGTGCGATCTCGTGTGTGTCATAAAATACAGTTATATTGTACATTTTATCAATAAAACAACATAAAGAATACATATATTGTTGGTGCTCCTTACGTTTTGTGCGTGCTCCTAAATCTTTGCTGATGCTCCTAGCTTTTTGAGTTGAGAGCACTAGTGCCACCAAATAATTATGTAAATTTTGAGCCTCGATATAAAATGCGTGTTTGTGAGTGCGTGCGTGCATGCGTGGTGCGTGCGTGCGTGCATGCGTGTGTGAGTGAGTGAGTGTGTGTGTGCATGTGTGTGTGTGTGTGTGTGTGTGTGTGTGTGTGTGTGTGTGTGTGTGTGTGTGTGTGTGTGTGTGTGTGTGTGTGTGTGTGCGAGTGAGTGAGTGTGTGGGGGGGCAAAGAGAGAGGAGAACAAAGAGAGCAAGGAGAGCAAGCGAGAGAAATGAGAGCGGTAGGAGATGGAAAGAAGCAATGAGTGATAGAGACAGAGGTGAAAGAATGGATTGAGGAGAGGAGAGGAGTTCATGCCCTCTGTTTTGAAATATAAAATAACTTGAAACTTGAAAGTGAAAAAAGGAGATAACAGTGAGACAAGTAGAGCAAGATGCAAAGCAAGAGGACGCCTGAGGTGAGACAGAGAATATAAATCAAAATAGAAACCACAGAAGCTGTAGATGTCAGATGGTGAGTTGCAGTCATACTTGTTGGGCTCGGGTTCAACGATCTAATGCCTCTACACTCAGTATACAGTATCTACCTCCAAAGCTCTTAGAAGGCCGGCTGTGAAGAAACAATGCAAAACGTCTGTGTTTTCTTCACACTGTGTTCTGCACAACGTGAGGCGTGTCACACGATTCCTAAAACAGTGGCGGGATCACAACACGTCAACACACACAGTGGCAACACACTGTTGGTTAGCATTAACGATGATAGCAGCAGGAGAGCAGGCTAAATCAGTGTGGAAAAAAACACATCAACGCACTAATTGACGCATGTGTTTCTTTAGACTTGTTTTTGTACACTCTGCAGGTGCTCCTCTGCAACCGCACACACACACACACACACACACACACCTTATCCTAAACTCAAAACGATCCTTTCCAAAGCAAGAACTGACTGAATATATATACTATTACATTAGAGAAAAGTCAGCCCTTTTGGTGGTGTCCCTGATGCCAGTTCATTGATGCCAGTTCATTGTTTCGGTCTCCACACAACAACAACATATCACATGTCACTACAACACCAGCCACAACGTGTGCGCTACATTTACGCATTGTTTCGTCTACATTTCATTGCTCACTATACATTTGCCTCTTTGGAGCATAATTATGTTCGTCCAACACCATTTCGCCACATTAGCGACCACACCGGAAGGGGAAACCCTTTAGCACACCATTTAGCGTTAGCCAAAAATGTCTCACAGTACTTACACATTATGTCTTCGCAGCCACCGCGGTCATGTCCCTATTCCCACCACAGTCACGCTAATATGTCCGTCATTTACGTGCCATGTACATCCCAAACAAAACATTATTACCCACGCTATCGTCTTAACGCAGCCTCTAACACGATGGATTCGGCTCTTTCCAGGGTTGCCAGGTTTCGCGAGAGAAACAAGCAATCCGGTCTATGAATTTGCCTCCGGACGATGAATTTGCCTTAGTTCCTGCTCAAAGTCGCTTACAATAACTGGACATGGCAACACTGGTGTATCGTCTACTCTCATACGGGTCCTCATGCTCTCTCTCTCAATACAAACTGATGGTCACTCGACCATGCTCTCTCCTTCGCCTCCGAGCACCGCTGTTGCAATGAACGTCTGCACTGGGAGGGGGGAGAGAGAGAGAGACACGGAGCGAGTGACATAGAGAGAGAGAGAAAGAGAGAGTTTGGTTTCGCTTTCGATTTGCGTGTCGATACAAACACCCGTGTTGCAATGAACGTCGACACGCTCTGCTGTCTCTGTGTCCGATGTGCGGGCCAGGCTACTAGACGGGAGCCCCGCGCAGCGGCTAGACGGGAGGGCAGCGCAGCGGCCCGAACCTCTAGTTCTAATACAATTACAAGAATACTGCATCTTCTGCTTTTTTACTCTCAACATGTCATTACACGCACGCACACACGCACACGCACACACACACACACACACACACACACACACACACACACACACACACACACACACACACACACTGTAAATACACTCCACTCCACACGTTCCTTTCCTCCAACCTTACCTGTGTAATCTTCTCTGCAGATGCATGTGTAGCCTCCCTCTCTTCGAGTGCAGACGCCTCCGTTCAGACAGGGGTTGGAGTAGCACAGGTTGATCTCCGTCTCGCAGTAGTCCCCCGTGAAGCCGGGCGGGCAGCGGCAGCGGAGGCCGGCGATGGGATGGATGGGGCGGAACAGGATGGAGGGAGAGGAGATGAACGGGGCCGAGCTGTTGAAGCGCAGCACCGAGATGCACTTCATGTAGTTCTGGCACGGCTCTCGCAGACACACGTTGTCATCGAATGGCAGGACCTGGATGATGGAGGTATGGAGGAAAGGAAGCCATAGAAAAGTTGTATATCTAGTTTTTATAGTACAGCAATGCAATACTGTTATTGTTGCTGTTGTTATGGGTGTTGCTGTGCATCTTGTGTCCCGTTCCCCCCCTCTCTCATGGATTCTTCCCGTTAAAGGGGAGTTTTTCCCTTATTACCGTTGCCAAGTGCTTGTTAATGGGGGTATGTTGAGTCTCTGTAGTGCAGAGTTTGGTCACCCTCGACCTGACATGGCATTAACTAACCTAAAGCCTATCCCCAAACCTTACCCTAACCACAACCAAAGTACCCAGAGCATACTCTTTTTTTTTACCCCCTTACCTCCCCAATTTAAAGCATAAAAAGCGAAGAAAAAATATATAGAAAAATGTGCTCCTCAGAGCACAGGCCTCCACCAGGCCAGGAAGTAGAAGTCAATCTTAGCCAATCATGGTGAAATATGAAAAATCAAGGTCCGTCTTGATGACATGACTGAGATAATGTGTACCAATTTGCGTGATGTTTGGATGTTTGAACTCCTGGTGGCGCTATAACAGGCCAATGTGAAGTTTCAAGGCAATCAGATGCTGCTTTCATGATTTGAGGCATTTTGTTCAAAACAACCACTCCTACAAACTTTAGATGCCAATCTTAGCCAATCAGGATGGAATATGAAAGTTCTAACAGATCTGTCTTGATCACATGACTATAGAGATAATGTGTATCTAATAATTTGCGTGATGTTTGGACAAAATCTGTAGGAGAAATCGGCTTCCTGGTGGTGCTATAACAGGCCAGAGTGTGTGTGTACAGTTTTACATCGATCTGGCCAACGGTGCCGGAGATTAGCTCTACACAGACGGACGGACGGACGGACGGATGGATGGACAATTATTTCATTATAACACCACCGTTGACAGAGAGGGAAATAGATCATTCGATTTTAGCTTCTGTATTGTGTGTTTGAACCCATGTACAAATGCTGCTTTTGCACCAGGAGAGACATTTCAAGAAACAGAGGAGACAGAGACAGAAGAGAAAAAGAGTGAGACATAAATGAGAGAAAGGGAGGGAGAAAGAGAGAGAGAGAGAGAGAGAGAGAGAGAGAGAGAGAGAGAGAGAGAGAGAGAGATATGGAAAAAGTAAGAAATTGTAATTATGTGCATGTCAACACATTCTCCATTTTTTTTAGATGCTTCAGGGAAGAGAAAAGGAGACACGAGACAGACAGAGAGAAAGAATCATATGGGCAGACACTAATGTTCCCCTCTGGTGACATTATGACACATTCATATTTCAATGACTAGTAAAGATAAGTGGTGACAGGAGGAGTTAGGAGCCAAGAACTGAGTGAGGCGGAATGGGAAGATCTACATAGAATTAGAGCACGCACACGCACACGCACACGCACACACACACACACACACACACACACACACACACACACACACACACACACACACACACAGAAGTAAAGACTTCTGTGTATAATTTAACTCTGATGGTGTAGAAATGGTCCCAAAGAGGTTCAGTGTGTGTTGTTGTCTCTCCTGCACAGTCTTCCTCTCAGCTCTCCTACTGTCTCTCTCCTACACAAAACCAGAACCACACTGCCTACAGGGCTGCTTTCAAAAGATAAACACAATGGTGAACAGTTATCTCCCAAAAAGAAAAAATAAGGACACCTTTTCCACCTTTCTCCTGTCTTAATCCCCCAAAACATAACTCAGGGCAGGGCTCAGGACATGCATGTACTGTACATCTGTGTACAGTAACAACATAACACATCTATAACACTCATAGATATAAACTTATATAAACTTTGAACAACTTTGTCAAATTGTTTTTGAGGTCACCGAAGCATCACTGACAAGATTAGTGTGTGTGTGTGTGTGTGTGTGTGTGTGTGTGTGTGTGTGTGTGTGTGTGTGTGTGTGTGTGTGTGTGTGTGTGTGTGTGTGTGTGTGTGTGTGTGTGTGTGTGTGTGTGTGTTTTATCTTTATGCATGCATATCATAATATGCTCTGGATGGAAGTTAGCATGCACACACGTTACCTTGTGTACGTGATGTGACCAGGTGTGTGTGAACTCATGTGTGACAAGCCATTAAGCCGGGTGTACATAATATCCGTGTATCGTTGCATAATGCCATATGTCAATGCATGCATACTGTAGGCACTGTACAGCTTATTATTTTCTCTCCATATGTTATGTTCCTATATCTCTGGGGTGTGTGTGTGTGTGTGTGTGTGTGTGTGTGTGTGTGTGTGTGTGTGTGTGTGTGTGTGTGTGTGTGTGTGTGTGTGTGTGTGTGTGTGTGTGATTACAAGAGTCCGTATTCATCTAGAGTCCTACCTCCATCTGAGCCAGCGCTGTCAGCCTGGGTCTGTTGAGGTACAGCTGCTCCTCTAGTGCCTCGGAGGGGAAGAACTGTCCTCCAGGGAGCGCTGCAGAGAAGCTGACGTTCAGGATGCCCATCCGTCCCGGGGCCGCGCCCACGTCCGGCTGGATGTTGAAGACAAACACGTCCTCCACGGGCACGGAGAGCACCGCCGACACGCCCTCCAGGAAGTGACCCAGGAGCGGGGACAGGAAGTACTCCTGGGACATGTTCTGGAGACGCACGGTGATGCTGCTTCCCAGGATGTCTTCTGTGATTATGAGGACGCGGAGGACGCACTGGGCCGAGATGCTGTGGACACCGTCTGAGAGAGAGAGAGAGAGAGAGAGATATTAGATTACACATGAGCTGGTGATACATACTGTGTTCTAAATGCAATTTTCAATTTAGGCATTTAGCAGACGCTCTTATCCGGAGCGACTTACAATAAGCGAGGTAATCACATACGTCAAATGCAGAGAGACGGTGTATAGTGCCTCAGTAAACTAGGATCACTGTTAAACCAAGAACCTAGTATCAGTCTAAACAGTATATTGTAATAATAATCTGTACATTGAAACTATAGGATACCAGGTCAATAATAAACCTTGCATCTGCTGGGAGACCAGTAAGGAGGGAGTAAAGGCCTTTGCAGACAGGGTGCGATTAGTCAATCCGTTTTTACCGCATGCGAAAAGACGCACAAATCGAAATGGGTTCGATTGGAAAAAAAAACGCATCGCCGCATCGCATCGCCGCACGGTAAATTCAGAGCCGGTGTGCATGAGGTTATTGAGAACCATGTGTTCATTTAAAAAATGATATTGTCCATTTTTTCCGTGCGAGAAATCGCACCCTGTCTGCAAAGGCCTTTACAGTGGTGAAGTTTTGATATATGAATACAACTGCAGCCCTGCTTCACCAATATCCAGATACTGAGATTCACATGTGCATGATGGCATGCAGCGCGCACGCACGCACGCGCGCACGCACGCACACACACAGTCAGGCAAACTGTCATTTGGCTTGGCGATGAATGTGTCTTCTTTCATGAACACTGAGGGAACACACTACATCTGATGCCGTTTCTCATGGAGAAGAAAAGGATGTAGACACAGAGAGTGAAAGAGAAGTGAGGTGAGGAGTGTTACAAAGGAGGAAAATAGGAGTGTTAGAAGAGAAGAAATGGGAGAAGAGGAGTTAGAGGAGAGGTGAGTGAAAGGAGAGGGGAGGGAGAGAAGAGAAGAGGCAAGGAGACCAAGAGAGCAGACAAGTGGAGATAAAATGTGAGCAGACAAAAAGATGAATGGAGGAATATAAGGAGAGATAGGACAGGAGAAGGAATAGCAGAGATATAGAGTCGAAAAACAGTAAGGATGGGAAAGAGAGGGAGCAAAGGACAGCAAGGACAATGGCTGGAGGTCAGAAGGACTTGAGGACTAGGAGAACAGATAAAAGAGACGGAAATAGGGAAGAGGGATAGAGGAAGAGGGAGACAGACTGGCAGACAGAGAGGATAAGAAAGAGGGGAGCATGCAGGGTTAAGGAGAGATGAATGGAGGTGGACGATAGGAAGGGCGGAGGAGAGACGGAGAGAGTACGAGAGAGATAAAAATGCTGAGATAGAAGATTAGATAGGAAGACCGGGGTTAAGAAGAGATAGATGAGGAGGAGAGAGAAGGTGAACGGGGGAGCGAAGGAGAGACAGACATACATGGGGCAGAAGAGACTAGAGAGAAAACAGAGGGTAAGGAGAGAGAGAGATTAGAGAAGGTGAGGTCACAACAATGTCAATATCATGAGATACATAATTAATTTAGGTCTCTCCTGGGTCTCTGGTACACAACACATAATCTCTCTCTCTCACACGCACTGCACACGCACACGCACACACACACACACACACACACAGACCCAGACACACACACACACACACACACACACACACACACACACACACACACACACACACACACACACACACACACACACACACACACACACACACACACACACACACGTCTGAAATCAAGCACTACATGAACAAACGTACACACACACAAGCAGACACACACACAAACAGGAGCAAGTGACATGAAAGTGCAAGGGAGCATCTAAACGAGTGCCGTTCTAATTTACATAAAAATGGGATAATGGAATTGGAACGCATCCTCTTCATCTCATCCACTCTCTCATTCCGAAAGCTCGACGCTCCAAACTTCCATAAAAGATGAGTTCAAAATCAATCACTGTGCCAGGGTCAGTACTTTTAAAAAGACAACAATAACAACACTACACCACATGCATTTCAAAAACATCAGGGTTCTGTTTGCAATTCCACACTGTATTGTGTATTTGTAATGCACTTTGGTGCGACAAAATGTAAAGAAATGTGAAGACACAAAGGACCACAGTGACACCAGACAATTTACCGTGGCAACATTGAGGCATTGTGAAGCAGGGTTAGAGAGAGAGAGCGAGGCATTGAATGAGAAAGAGAAAATGCGGGAGAGAGAATGAGTGAGAGAGTGAATAAGCCAAGATGTTGATCTCCTACGGGTTTTTAATACTCTGTATTTATAAGGAGGTTCTTTGTAGTAAGATACAACCAATTGTCCTTTTTAATAAAGAATTGCAAAAAAGAGAAACCGAGTTGGAGGATTAGAGAGTGAGAGCATACTCTCATAGATGGAGAGAAACAAGACGCAATATGTGTCTATAATGTGAATTGCTGGATATGAACTGCAATTTTCTGTAGTGGTCCCAGTAATATTTGCTGTCAAAGTCTACTGAAGTAGTATCACATGATATGGATGAGCAATGTTGATTAAACAAAAAGGATAAAAGGTAGTTTTCCAGAACAATACTTTTCAGTATCTTGGGATGTTTGATTTGAAAGAGCAATAATGAACTAACTGCAACTATAGTAATGACCTGTTGACTCCCCCTGCATCTTGAATTGTTCTTATCTGCAGATGAGTGTTGTGTTTCTAAGGCTGAGTGTTTTGTCATCAGTGATTGTTAATTGGTGTGCTTTAACCACTTAAACCCCAGCATCTGTATTCTGCCAAAAACTTTCGCAGGAAAATAGCAGATTCACAACCTCACAATGTGTCGCGCTGCGACGCATTGATCTGCTAAAATACAGTCTTCACTCCTTCCATTTAGCACTGGTTTGACCAGAGAGGCTGATGGAGAGTTAGAGAGAGACGAGAGAGTCAGCAGAATTAAAACAGATCACAATACAAATACAATAATCTATTTTTTTTAATCGTTCTCTGCTTCTCTAAGGATTGCCTCCATGAGAGAGACAGAAACAGAGAGAGAGAAAGAGAGAGATGGAGAAAGAGAGAAACCGAGATGGAAAAAGAGATAGAGAGAGATGGAGGGTTTGGGGAATGGGGGATGGGTGGGGGTGGCAGCTGGTTTGATTACCGGATTATGAGGAGCCTGACTCCCCATTGACCTCTCACACAGACACACACACACACACACACACACACACACACACACACACACACACACACACACACACACACACACACACACACACACACACACACACACACACACACACACACACACACAGCCGGAGCCTCGTAATAAATGAACAGCCAGAGGGTGGAGTGGCGTTAGGTGGAGAGACAACTCCTACTGAAAATCATTACTGCTTTAATATAAGATTAGAACATTATGGGAAAACAATATTGAATATTATAGATTCAATAACTGTCTCTTTCTATTGTATTGTACCTGTACCTATTGCACCTTACTTTCTGCCTAAACCGGATAACAATAATATGAATTATTTAAAAATTATACCTGTCTTAACACAGCCAATTATCAAGTTATTGTAATGAACATTTTTGTGAGTATTGTGTGTGTATCAGATGTTATTCACAATATTTACTAAACACTAAATGTAACTGTCTACTGTAATATTTGATCAGTTCTTAGGTTGTGGTGGGCCATGGGTTCATCTCAAACTGCACAAATCTGTAAAAGATCAAATATCTTCTCTATTTTTGCTTTAATCACTGCATTTCATCAGTTTCCATCTGAACAAATAAACATAAAGTTGACTAAAAATAACACACAATTACAGATTCACTGGCCTGGACAAAACCCCCTTTAATTACCCTGAACTGACACAAGATGAGATGAACTGTGAACCACCACGCCAGCTTCACATGCAAAAGGATGGTTTTAATAGCAGTCCTTCAGAATGACACACAAATATGCATTTCTAATTGCGACCGAAACCCATTGTTATTGTAATCAATGACACATGGTCTTTGTTGAGGCTCTGAAAGACCCCAATGCTAATCGGCTAATGTAAGACCCACATTTTGGCACACTGCCATATAGACACTGTTGCAGACCTGGGTAACACTTGCCATGCATCCCATGTTAATAAGGAATCATAAATATACTTATAAGGCATTATAATCCGCTTATAACACTGTATAATTATAGTTATAAGAACTCATAAATAACCATAATGCTTTACAACACTTATCATGACACGTTATAAAGCATTCTGTAATGACTTATAAGGTCATCTGCAAGCTTTAAAGGAGTAGTTCACCCAAAAAATGACTTATTTTCTATCAATTACACACCCCATGAAGCCTTGAATTCATGGAGATGTTTTTGTTTTTGTCGCATTCCTAAGCCAATAATTTGATGACCGGGTCATCGGTCAATAGGAGACTCAGTAGGAGACTCTTTGAGTCCGGAGACGCCGCCGGTCATCAAATTATTGGCTTAGAAATGCGACAAAAACAAAAAAATCACCATGAATTAAAGGTTTCATGGGGTGTGCAATTGACAAAAAATAAGTAATTTTTTGGGTGAACAACTCCTTTTTTGGGTGAACAACTACTTTAAAGTAAAGTAATTACATTGTTGAAGGTGTAGGAAGAAACATTTTGTGTTGTTCTTGACCACTTATAGTGACTTAAAACTATAATGTATTATATATAGTGATAATGATTATAATGCATGATATAATTATAATAATGTATTGCAACAATAATAATTAAAATAAAATTCTCATTGTTGTAAAGTATGTGAGTGACCAGTATGATATATATAGATATATATCTCTTATAAGTCATTAAAGAAGGCTTTATAAGGTGTTATGATTGCATTATGAATAACTATTCATAATAGTGAGTGAGTGAGTGAGTGAGTGAGTGAGTGAGTGAGTGAGTGAGTGAGTGAGTGAGTGAGTGAGTGAGTGAGTGAGTGAGTGAGTGAGAGAGAGAGAGAGAGAGAGAGAGAGAGAGAGAGAGAGAGAGAGAGAGAGAGAGAGAGAGAGAGAGAGAGAGAGAGGTCCCCAGGTCACTATCTTTGTTTGGAACACATAAATGGCTTTAGGCCAGGAAATTTGACCAACCTGTGTCAACCCAGGCATCTTAACGCATCACCGCACACATAAACGCATTAGACAGACTAGCCTGACAACAGCTGGACATTAAAGCATATTTCAGGCATCAAGACAGCATCAGGGCAAACAAAAGTCTGTGGCCCCACTGCAAAATTAGGCCAACAACTGATCCATCATGGCCGCTGGGTCGCCCACAAAACACACACTCTTTTCACTTTCACAAACAGCTGGATGTGCTGACATACTAAATATACTTCTGCTGAGAGAACAGAACTCGGGACCAGTTGCCTTAGAGCCAAGTGAAATCCACTTCCTCAGCAGGAGAGCTCAGCTTCAAAAGTGCCCAAGGAATACTCCTCTACACCGCAAAATCCAGAGAGCGTTCATTTAACTCCATGAAGTGAGAAAATGTACCCCTCTCAGGGTTACATGAACACTCCCAGTTTTACTGTGTAGGGTTATGGTCCAGGAACAGCGCTAAGTAGACTCCGATAAGCAATTACCAATTCACTTGGAGCAAAGTGCAGTCCATTACCCCAGCATTGTTGCTAGAGTTGGTTCTGAACAAGGACACAGATGAATAGAGCGAATAGAAGTTTCCAACATTAGTGCAAGCCTAGTCAGTAAAATCCTCAGTGTTATTTTAACTACGCAATTTAAGTCGGTGGTTGCTCAAAGCACGTAGCACAACAGGGTGTGCAACAGGGGCACAGTTACAGAGAAACATTGACAGGCAGTTTGCGTGCAGCATTTCTGTCCAGCAATAGAGGAGCAGTCACCAGCTAGAGAAATTTTACATTCATTCTCCAACCCTACAGCAGTATTCTCACTATCCGGGGACATTGTTCAGTGATACTCTTCGCTAAGCAACAGCTAAGTTGAAGGGAAAGCTACACAGCCAAAGACCAACTCTCATATACCTGCACGTACACTCATGCACGGCACGCGCATGCATGAGATCCCACACACACACGCACGCACGCACGCACATACACGCACACACGCACATACACGCACACACGCACACACACACGCACGAACTTGCGTGTACACAAACATACACACACTATTCCAAACATTCAGTCAGGAAGTCATTATTAATACATCGACCATCATCACCATCCCTGCCTCTATGTTTTTAGAAAACAATAAAACATTCATGAATTCCAAACAGAAAACCCCAACAACTCACAAATGGGAGGTTTATTTTGGCATCTTATCACCGGGGGAAAAACAAAAGCATTTTGTAAATAGCGACTGTGAAAGTCTTCCATGATGTACAGGCTTTCATGAGTCCTGTGAGGCCTTCAATCCAATCTATTCTCCCTCTCTGTGCGTCTGCACTTCAAAGCGGAGGGGAAGCACGGGTTCAGCGCACATAAATCCTCTTATGAATAAACAAACTGATTGGGAATCAGCCGACCAGGTCCTGTGGACGCATTAATACAATATGGGACAGAGAGAGAGAGAGAGAGAGAGAGAGAGAGAGAGAGAGAGAGAGAGAGAGAGAGAGAGAGAGAGAGAGAGAGAGACAGACAGACAGACAGACAGACAGACAGACAGACAGACAGACAGACAGACAGACAGACAGACAGACAGACAGACAGACAGACAGACAGACAGACAGACAGTAAAGAGCTTTTTTTATATCTGTTTTTGATAATAGTGTAATTACTTACTTACTATAATTATTAAAGTAAAGAATGTATGTGAGACAATACTGAGAAGTGAGAACATTTTCATCATGCCGGCATGGAAACAACTAGGAATAGGGGCCAAGCTGAAATAAATCATAACATACTTGTTGTAGTATACTGAAATAGTGTACTGTTAAGACGTACGCATAGTAGTACAATAGGTTACAGTGGATTGCATCGAGGTCAGAATTGTTAGGGAAAGTGCCAATTCCAAAATCTAGATTGTATATATCATATGCTAGTCTATCTATGGTCATTCTCTATATACCAATGTCTGATATTGATGCTTATTTTCTACACATAACACTTCATCACTTATTAATAATACTTTATAACCATTATATATAAAGGTTATAAAAAATATGTATATACCTTATGACATTTATTATTACATTACTAGTATTAGGCTTATACCTTGTTTTTATTATACTACTACTATGTTGGACAGTCTGTCTGTAAGCACTGATGTCTGATGTTGCCAGACAACATTTCACTGCACATAACGTACATGTATGAGAAATAAAAGAGATTGCAGCCTGACATGGAGAGGGAAAGAAGAGAAATCAATGAGCATAGAGGGAGAGAGTAGAGAGAGAATGAAAGAAAGAAAGAGAGGGAGGGACAGATAGGACAGTATGACAGAGGGGGAGTGATAGTATCAAAACCAAGGGACAGAGCAGACAGAAAGAAAGTGATAGAGTGGAGCAGAGTAAGTAGCAGAGAGAGTAGAAAGAAACAGAGAGAGACAAAGAAAGAGAGAGGGTGGAGAAAGGAGAACAGAAGACAGTGAGAGCAGAGTAGACCAGTGGTTCTCAAACATTTTCATGTCAAGGACCTCCATTTGACCACAGACCCTCATCTGACATCGAAATTTGAGATTGCTCCACATTTTACACAGTTTTTACAAATGTTTTGAAAATAAGATGATGTTGTAGATTGGCTATTTTCTAATAGCCAAAGCATTTTGCTGGGGACCCCCTGGAACCCCCCCAAGGACCTCTGGGGGTCCCCGGACCCCACTTTGAGAACCACTGAGTAGACAGAGAGAAGAGAGAGAAAGTGTAGAGGGTAGAGTGTTATCCTAGTCTCTGATAGGTCGCCCCGGCTCTAAGATGCTTTGCATGGTGCCTGGTCCCCAGAGCGTCTTCTGGGGAGCAGGGATCTGAGCGCTATCTCACAGTGCCAGGTAGCCTGACTAATACAACACTCAAAAGCTTCTCGAAGCTTCAGAGAATCCTCTGCACTGCTTCTGGAGACCCCGATAGGAAGAAGCTGCCAAATAGCACCGTACAATGCCAACAGCTGGAGTAAAAAAAAAAAAAGGTAATTAATACCACCCCCACTAAAAAAGAAAAGGGGGTAAAAAAAAGGTTTGGAAAGGGTTGCAATGCCCCAAGCTGGAAGACAGGGTTACAGCACAGCCGCCGGCATTTTTGATTTGAGGGAGAAAGTGAGAATAATATATGAGGGAGCCTGACAGAAAGATTTGGAGATTCAGGCTCAGGTGGTGTTTATAGTAAAGGTTGACAATGAATTAAAATGAAAAAAATATATAGACTTGCTGCCAACGCAGGGGTCTTTATGACTTCAGCCAAAATCTGTCACTGACATGGCTTCTGTTCTGTCAAATATCGAAGATTGTTATGGGACTTGGAGACAATGGTGCAAGCGCACACATCAACACACATCACTGACACAAAACCCCAGCCATGAGGACACACTGGCCTGTTGCACAAATGTAAACAAGAGAGAGACAGGAGCTCCCAAAACACTGTGGCAGCCAGCTGATGCACTCACAACAGGCACAGACATCCTATCTGTCTGGTTTTCAGGTTCAGGTAGCTCATAATGCAACTCACAGCGAGTGAGCGGGCCCCAAACGGATGTCATGTCAAAAAGTGAGTAATACAAACCCTGCTGTTATGAAATGTATTCTCAGCATAGGCCTATACGAAACCATGTGAAGGTTCAATTCACGAAAAGGAAAAGTGTGTGTGTGTGTGTGTGTGTGTGTGTGTGTGTGTGTGTGTGTGTGTGTGTGCATGTGCGTGTGCGCGCATCAGCGTGCATGCGTGCGGGGGGCACAATTGAATGCCATAATTGGATTAACACAGTTTTCAACAAACTGCTTCCACATGCTCCTACACTACAGTCTCTGCTCTGGGGCCTTCAGTCTATTAGTTCACATATCATGTACTGACAGTTGTATGGGTTTAAATCCCATTTCACGCTACCGTGTCATATCTCCTTGTCCTGTCCTCCCTTGCTGTCTCTCTTCTCTGCCACCCCCCCCCTAAAAAAAGAGGCAATACAGCGCATCACCACAGTGGATTGACAAAACGCTCATGCCAACTTTTTCTATTTCATGTTTTCGTTTCAATTGCTTGCCTCCAGGTCAGAAAAATAAATGAGTGAACAGGCATTGAACAAACATATGCCCTTTTCAAACGCAGAATGCACATATGAACGTCGTGTACAGTCTGCTGCACATGGTTGGAAAGCCCAGAGAGAGACTGCAATGCAGTGTTGGAAGAAGTTCTCTGACTTTTTTACTTAAGTAAAAGTCACAATATCACAATGCATACGTATTCTGCATACTAAATTTTACCTGAGTAAAAGTACAAAAGTCGTGGCATCAAAGTATGCGCACAATGAACCACAGCAAAACTAGTCATTATGGAGAATGGACCATTTCACAATCATATTATTGGATTGTATTTAGTAATGCATTAATGTGTTCATCACTCTTATGTTGCAGATGGTGAAGATGGGGCTGAGTTTAAATAATTTACTTTGTGTTGCTGGGTATCTTAACATATAATAATACAATTATACATAAGTATAGCACTTGAGTAAATGTACTTAGTTACTTTCCACCACTGCCATGCTGTTGTGGACAAGTAAAGAAATTGGCACTCACACAGGGAGGAAGCAGAAACATGAATGAGGAAAGAGAAATAAAGATGAAAAGGTTGAGAAAGACAGGGATGCAGAGAGAGAGCTAGAGGGGGTATGGGGGAGTGAGAGAGAAATGGAAGGAAAAGTGTGTGTCATAACTTAATGGATGCATACATGTGTTAGCATATAGGCTAACCATCACTGTGCGTGGACACACTCACACACACACACACACACACACACACACACACACACACTAGAGGCGCTGGCTTGACAGTTGATTTCTGCGCTCTGTTTGTTTTAAAAGCCTTCGCCCCCTGAGGTCCAGGCAGTCATTATTCTCACAGCAAAGTAGAACGGAATAACACACACACACACACACACTCGCACGCTCACACACACACACACACACACACACACACACACACACACACACACACACACACACACACACACACACACACACACACACACACACACACACACACACACACACACACACACACACACACACACACACACACACACACACACACACACACACACAGCAGTGGCAATACCAGAGCCCTGCTGTCTTAAAGCACAACGGAAGCACTAATCCTTTACATTAAACCTACACACACACAGATGCGCTGTACACACACACACACAGCCTATATCAGTTGTCCTCACCCATAAAGGCCCATATCTCACTCAAACACACACCTACACACAAACGGGCTGTGTACAAGCGCACGCATTATACTTATAGACAAATCCACAATGTATCCCAAATCCACACGCTGACCTCTATAGCATGTAGGCAAGACCTAGCAGATGTTTACAATGGTGCCTCCCGCCTCTTGCAAAGTGTAGATCTATCTGCCATTAGTACAGCTTTAAGTTAATGGAAACCAATAGTACTTTGTGTCTTTCGATATTAACCCTTTGTGGAACACTTTGTAAATGTATACTGCGTTTTGACACAAGGCTTTCAATGTGTCTGAAGAGTGGAGCTCAACATTGGTGAACTTTGAACCGGGCAGCTCAACAACGGTGCACTTTGACTGGGCATCAACCAATCAATAAGAAAAGCCGTGCTTGACCCCACTGGGTAGGCTTTTCACTGGTAGTGAGCTAACCACTTCAACGTAAGTCAAATGAACTACACACACCATAAAACCGGCACTGCCTCCAATGCGCAAGACAACATGGGAAATTGATGCGTCTGATGCCTTTGCAAGCGTTGGCTACAACACTTCTGACACAGATGTGTGACCCTAAATCCACACTGTTTAAACCAACCCGATCTCCAGAGATTACCGTAACATTGCACGGAACGAGTGCACTTCATTCCGTGGATAGCCGCCTCGGAACTCCCGAATTGCGTGCATATGGTACGGCGCTGCCTTTGTGACAAAACCATTTCGGAGGCGCGCAGTCACAGGCGAATTGTCACCCCGTGAAGGACCACCGAGGGAGCTAAGGCGACCGAGTTGCCGTCCTGAACGGTGGGACATTCGCCTGTGCCTACTCAGCGCCGTTTGAGTTATGTACCGATAGGCACAGAATCGTAAATTTTATTGTGCGGACTGCTCTGCTTCCGGGTTTTTCCGTGTTGCGACTGGTTACGCCCACCGTGGGACTCGCCGTACATATGCACGCAATTTGGGAGTTCCGAGGCGACTATCCACGGAATGAAGTGCACTCGTTCCGTGCAATGTTACGGTATTCTCTGGAGATCAGGCTGGTTTAAACAACCATACTGGTGTCAGTAGCCTACATGTCACTGTATGTTCACAGCCTCTGCCATATATTGAACATAAGCATTAAAAGGTTACCTGAATTATTTAGTTGTGCTTGGGTGATTGTTGATTTAACCCATTTAGACCTGAGGCAGACTCAAAAAATGCCTTCTAAATCCTGAAGAAGTTTCCTGAAAAACAGCGGCCTGAATTAACTAATTAGACTCTGAGCTGGGAGTGATGACACAACTGTGCATCGAGCTAACCGAAGCACTCAGGATAAATCAGCGATCCCCCAATCACAGCTCACCTCACACCTCTAAGTTCTCATTAGCACACCATTGTTGCTTCAATCACAAACTGCACACCTAATAACTTTCTAAACATAGCAACAGATTGTGCAGGGAAGCCTTTTAGACCGTGTCTTGTTTAATTCAATCTGTGCTATAAATGCATTAAAATGCAATAATGTAACTTTGATTAAAAAAATAACCACACAATGATATAGTTTATTGTTGCATCACTTATCTCAAGTAAGTTTCAAGTCTCTGCAAGTTGATTTTCATACCATAGTGAAATAAACAGAATCCACCAATGCCCTCCTCAAAAATCAAACAAACCATGGTATGCTTTGGAAAATGTTTGGCAGTCATGTCAAATATACTGTGAGTCGTAGTAAATTGACTTAACATGCCAGACCACCGCTTTAACATGGATGGTTAGAGGTTGTCTATTCACCCCTGAATTATGTTCTCTTTTTGAATAGAAGTTCAAATCATTTTAAGGTGAAAAGTAGATTATTTGTTAAAAGGAAGTCACGGGAGCCCCTTGGGAGTAACTGTTGATCAAGCTTTAAAATAACCACTCAGTTATTCACAGTTCCAGACATTTAATAAAGCAGCATAATGTAAAAATGTTTGTTTGATCAAAGACAAAGAACTAACCCCCAGCAAGGCTGATTACTGGAGCACAGCCATTTGTAAAATAAATACATAATTACAGTACTCTTTTCTACTTGGTGCAATTTATTTGACAGTGAGACATTTCAGCAGAGAAAGTCTTCTGACACAAAGAAAGCATCGTGCTGAGTCCTCACTCCTCAGTGGTGAGTGGTGACGAGTGGTCAAATAAAATAATCACAAAGTTAAGGGTGTGTGACTATATGTTTTTCTTGTCTCTGTTCTCACTATGCTGTAGCATCATCATTAAGATCGGGCCAAGAAGGCACTCAATAGGTATCTTTGAATAACAGTGTCTATGTGAATGACTAGTGTCAAATATATACATGGTACAATGTGTAATGAACATTTAGAACGTTGAGTGTCTCAAGAGTAGGCAGTGAGCACTTCATTTAGTCTTCACATGCTGTATATAGAAGCATTATGCTGATGCTCTCTTCCAGTATCATTAACAATGCAGGTTGTGGGCGACCCAATAGCCGAGTGAAGGGTTAAGATAAGACCTTTATTTATCCCACGAGGGAAATGGTAAATGGTAAATGGTGCATTTATATAGCACTTTTATACAAAGCGCTTTACTTAGATTGTGCATTACATTCACCCATTCATATACAGATGGCGGAGAAAACCATGCAAGGCACCAACCTGCTCATCAGGAGCAATTAGGGGTTCAGCGTCTTGCTCAAGGACACTTTGACACTAACTCTGGGGGAGCCCGGGATCGTACTAGGAACCTTCCGGTTCCCATCCGGCCACTCAAGCCCTGAGCCACTGCCCAAACTACCGGAAAATCAAAGGCGCATTGCCGCATACCACATGGGAGCTGGACAATTTGCTGAATGTCATCCTCCTACTCTCTTAGCATTTCCTGTCAGTCTCCACTGTTAAATTGCCCTAAAATATCTAAATAAATAAATTAAATTAAATTAAATAAAACTTTACATGGACACTTCGACAGAATGCATGACTGCTTGATGGACACTAAAGCCTGATTCATGCTTTGGCGTCACGCGCCGAAAATAATCAACCTACGAGCTCCCAATGCATCGTGGATGTGACACGTTGTGAGCTATTCGTTCTGCTATTTACAGTGTGCAACACAGGCGTGCGATGGAGCATAAATTAGGCACTATGGTGACTCCTGTGAATCCTTTTTTGCAGAATGTTCTTGCTACCTACCACCCCACTACAGTGGATTCATTTGGAAGCTGTTCAGAGGCTGGCAGAACCACACTGAATAATGTATTGAAATAAAATGTTAATTTTACTTTGTGGACTTTTTTCTACTTTCCTACTTCTTAGGAACTTTGTGTCACAGTTTTATTCCCCCAGGGGCTTTTCTTAGAACACCCTGGTCTTCCAAAGTTTGACTATGATGAAAACCTCTGTGTTTCTTTAGGTTTTGTCATGTTGCTCGAGTTTGTCCTGAATACTCTATCTGAGATAACTCTTCTGGTAAAACCTGTATAATGATACCACTTAGTCCTGTCCACTGATGGTATAGTGGGACAGCGGCACTGCAGTCTAGAAAGTTAAACAGTCTGGCTTGTCCCAAGAGGTTCACAGGTTCAGATCCGCCAGACCAGTCTAGAACATGCAAGTACTGTAGGAAAAGTCAAGAGTAAACAAAAGGTTGAATTGTGCAAGTGGCATTGAGACAAACTACAACTGGGTTTGTACCAGCTAGTTTAAGGAACTGTACACAGCAAAATAATATATAAATTCAGGCTTTTTGCTGTGTATGAATGTGACTGAATGCAACTGTGTGATTGGATGTGTGAATTTATGAATGTGTGTCCATGTTTCAAAACAACATTGATTTATAATATCATACATTCAACCATCCTGTAATACAGCTATAAATAAAATAATGTAACATATCTCCCTTTCTATATTCTTCTCTCCAGGGCTTATGCAACAATATGTTCCACTGATTCTTTTATGCGTCTATAAAAGAACGGAATCTATTTACTTAAGCTGGGTGGCCACCCCACTTTTCTTTAGAAAGAAAGAAAGGAAGAAAAGAAAACCCTATCTGTTCTATTGAACACAAGAAAGTATGTCAGGCAGACATAGTGCAAGAGTGGCTACATGACCAACACTAGTACCATCCCCCCTCTATTCTCACTGGTCTCCAATGGGCCAAAACCCATTACAGAATCAGGGATTATTATTAATCAGGGATTATTATTGCTACATCTGCTGGAGAGTGCATAGATATCCCTCAGTAGACAGTGAAACTATGTCAGCCTCACTGACCAGACACAAATGCAAATGCATATTATGTTCATCCCGGGCCACATGTGGCAAATATGATGAGCAGCATCAGAAATAAGGACAAGAAGAGAACATAGCATAGAATGTATATGGGAATACTGATATTATAACTAGTATAATGGAGTGTGTGTGTGTGTGTGTGTGTGTGTGTGTGTGTGTGTGTGTGTGTGTGTGTGTGTGTGTGTGTGTGTGTGTGTGTGTGTGTGTGTGTGTGTGTGTGTGTGTGTGTGTGTGTGTGTATAAAGGAGTGTGTATAAAGGACTTGACACTTATAACCCCATCCTAACCTTTAATCTCATCTACTGACCCTAATCTATAATCTCTGTTATTGACCCCAGCTTTCTCTATTCCTCATGAACGCACGCACGCACACACGCACACACACACACACACACACACACACACACACACACACACACACACACACACACACACACACACACACACACACACACACACACACACACACACACACACACACACAGCTAATCTTGCAAACTGCTGGACCAGTCAGCACCAAATCTATTGTTTTTTCAAATATCTATTTTTTTTATTTTATAAAGTCAATGATGGGGCTGAAACCTAAATGCAGTACAGTATGTTTGTTTTGATTTGTTTAGTTTTTTTCTTGTACACTAAACAAATGCTTGGCAGAAGGACCAGTCATGGTTCCTGGTGTTGCTATCTGATACTGAGTACCTCCAGTCCCCAGCCTCTTTTTGTGCTGGGCCTGTACTGAAAAATTAAATGCTATTCATGGGCGATCATCCTTCTCTAATGTTACCACATTCCTTTAGTGTAGAGTCAAAGCTAGAAAAGCCTTGGTGACTTCATGACCGGATGCTCCGACGGTCCTTCAGCAAGGAGCAGACATGATTCCTGGTGCTGATATGCGGTTACTGCAACTCCAGCCTCTATTTGTATAAGCCCAAAATGCTAAGTAATTCTGACGGTCCAACGCATGGGAGATTTAAATTCAGAGCCCTGTGACAAAATGTCACACTGATCCTCCAATATATATTCAACAACATGATGTATGAACCACAGCATCTTCGAGCAATGAGCACCCACCCACCCATGCATGTCATCATTCATATGTCTCAACTTATCAGATACCCCTGGTATTAAGCCTCTGTTGTCCACCCTCCAACGTGAGCCAATAGTTCTATTAGAGCTTAGACACTTCACGAAAAGTGCTACAGCTCCTGTTGTTGCTATGCAATTTCTGTAAACCTTTTTGAAGCACAGTGCTCTTTTGCTTCAAGATGACTTTTTTTTCTAAGTTCCATCACTTAGTGCTCTGAGCACTGCAAACACACTAAGGCTTAAGTACAGTTGTAAGCACTTTCAGGAATGCACAACAGCACGCCCTGTCCTTAGAAAATAAGTAGAAGAAGCCAGTGCTGTGATGAGAAGTACCCAGTAGACACGCAAGCTAAGACTTTGAAAATGCATCTAATGGTCCCTAATGGACTGCTTCCAAAGTTGGCCCAGTGTGGTTGCTAACTTGCTATACTGTAGCTGGTCTGAGTCTATGCTGTATATGTAGGTCATTGTGGTTGCTGAGTGAGATATGGCACATACTATGTTGTCAGGATGCTATGGGTCTGAAAATAGTTAATCTTTGTAGCATGCCGTTCCCAATCTCCTTCCAGTGTTTTTCCCATTTTGTTGATCTGGATGTTGCTAGGAAGATAATACTCAAAAAAGAGCTTTATACTGTATGCTGGACAATGTAACTGCATATTTGATGTTGTAGAAATCTACTTTAAAAACTAGAAAGTACACAGAAGTCCTCTTGGGACCTGCACACACACGCATGCACAAATGCACGCACGCATGCATGCACGCATGAACACACAGAAATTCCTTTGTACCTGCAGCCATTACACTACTAGATAAAGATAGTACAAGATGATGCACCCTGCCTGAGCACGGCACTTACGCTCCGAGCACTTGAGCGAGTATGGATGTGTAAAAGCACCTGTCATGATCTTCTTTTCAAGATGGTCTCTTTTCAGGGTGTTTTTATGTATTTGTCTTGTTTTTTATTTTTAACCGCTTATAAGGAGCACATTACCCAATTTTTACCTTATTTTCATATAATTGGTCCTCACTAATGCTCATAAATTGGCACCATTTCTGTCTACTCACTTTGTGTCTCATAGGTGGAATGCAGACAGTTCAGAAACCTGCCTACCAATGATATCACCAGTTTGGGTCATTTCAAAACAGATTTCCAACTTTCTTTTATTGGTGCAAGAACAGTGGCTTCTATTTCAGAGGGATAACTTTCCAGGGAGAGAAAGGCTGTAATTTATTTTAGCTTTGAATCCTCGTCGATGATGTCATAGGCAGGTCTCTGAACTGCCCAAAGCCCACCTCTGAGATGCAGAGCGAGTAGACGGAAATGGTGTCATCTTATAATGAGCATTTATAGTGAGGACCAATTTGACGAATATAAGGTTGAAAATGGGTGAAGTGCTCCTTTAAGACCTTTACTCAACACATCACATTGTGATGCTTTGTGAGCTTGTAGGTCGGCTATTTTTGCAATAAAAAATACAGAATTTAGAAGTTAATGTGGTTAATGTCTGGAGTCTGTATTATCATGACATCTTGTTTTTAATTGGATTGCTGTATTTCCCTTCACACACACACACACACACACACACACACACACACACACACACACACACACACACACACACACACACACACACACACACACACACACACACACACACACACACACACACACACACACGCACACACATATAAAGTATATTCCCAGGCATTCTCTGTCATGAGCAGATAATACAGTAAATTGCAAAGCATGAATACACTCTCAACTGAAATTCATATGAGAACGCGTGTGCACACAAGCACACACACACACACACACACACACACACACACACACACACACACACACACACACACACACACACACACACACACACACACACACACACACACACACACACAGCGCGTAAAATTCCTCAGTGTTCATTTATCCATTTGCCCAATGTTGTATTTTAAGTTGTATTATGATAACTATGTAATCTGCCATGTACAGTATGAAGCTTGGGTCTTTTAGTTGGTTATTCGTTTGATCGTTGTTTGTGAATTGTCATGTCGGTTCATTGTCTATGTCAAATGAAATTTAAAAGTGTCCCGTTAGTCCATATGGGCTGGGCTTCCTTGGAAGCATGACACTTTAATAAAGAAAAATCAACCAATCATGTAATGCTGAGGGTACACATTTGTACACCCCCGATTTTACTGTGCAGCAGGATCTAATCCAGAATAAAAATGTGTATACATGCTCTAGGCTAGGGTGCTGACCTTTGTGTACCGATGTACGACATTATTTGTGGGCTTACCGCTTCACGACAGCTTGCCGTGCTCTCTCTTTCCCCCTGTCACATTCTCTTCATTTTTCTATCTCCTTCCTTCCTTCCCTTTCTCCTCATGTCTCTCTTTGTTAGCCCTTCATCTCTCTCTCCCTCCATCTCTCTCTCCCAGAGGGGACCTTCTCGTTCATCACATCAATACAGTGCCTGTACGTGCCCTCTGCTTTTCAACTACCGTCCTCTGATGGTTCAACTAAAGTTGAACCATGCCTTGTAGTAAACTCCAGGTCAACACAGCAGCAGACTAACACACACGCACACACGTGTGTGCGCGCGCGTGCACACACACACACACACACACACACACACACACACACACACACACACACACACACACACACACACACACACACACACACACACACACACACACACACACACACACACACACACAGTGTATTAACAGTGATATGGGGTTGAATCTGGCGAATGACCTTTCATGCATTCTCTGTCTCTCCCCCTCTCTCTCTCTCTCTCTCCTGTTTACGGTCCGCTGTTATTCCTCTGATCTTAACAGAGCTCTTCCAAAGCCCTAAAGGTAGAGACGTCTGGTCTCTACCTTTTCTAAAGTCAACCACAAGATACAAGTATCAGTTACTGTATAATAACATTTTCTAAGTCAACAGCAACACAAGATACAAGTATCAGTTATAAAACATTTCAAGGGGTATTTCACTGATTTATTCCGTACATATTCCCAAAAGTCTGAAAATAATCTTGTACTGCCTCATTTGTCTTGGGAGCTAATGAGAGTCAATACTTTGTATTTGTCCTCCAAGTGATGCAATCAAGAGGACACTGAATCCAAGTAGGGCTAAATACAGCTCAGTGAAATGATGAAAATGGATACTGCAGGGAACATAGGTTTCAAATTACTAAACCGTCATGTATTTTGATTTATACATAGCACAATGACATGATTTTCTGGAGTTCAAAGTGCAACAAAGCATGACTATGAGATTTATAATTTAGTAATTGTCAGCAAACTAGTGAAAACAATAATTGACAACACAAAAACTTGGGACAAAACACAGTTTAGATGTGCATTCTGGGTGAAATGCCCTTTTCAGTAAAGGAAACATAGCCTTAGTGGTATTGTGATCTTTGCCTTGTTATGCTTGGAAGCTACGCTTTTCATCCCACATAAATATATACACAGGAAATGCTACAGGGCCTTTTCCAGTTGACCTGAATGTGAATTTAATTATTTTCTTGCATTGCCGTCTTGACTTATGCAAGCTATGAGTTGACTTGAGCAGAAGGTAGGGTTTCAGTAACTTTCAGCATTGCTTAGGGCTAGCGCATTGCTGTCTCTTTCAACTACGTGTAGAGGGTTTACAAACAGCATCAATGTCTTTAGTGTATTAGTGAGCTAAAGTCTTCTTTTCCATTTCTTTGCAAGCTTATACATATTCTGGTAGTAGTACAATCAGCGTTGACTAAATGTATTGCTTGGGCTTACAACTAACATCAGTGCAAAGACCTACAGTATGTACCAAAGGGCATTACCATGCAGAGTAATGTGGAATTACATTGGTAGGCTTACAGCAATGATGGGCTTAAGCCTGATTTATACTTAGTTCCATGCCGGTGTCGCGCACTGTGACGCGTTGTGAGCTTGTAGATCTGCCATTTTCAGTGTGCGACACCGGTGCACAACTAGCCATTACTTACATTATTAGCATTGATGGGCTTACATCTACAATACAGCATCAATGTCTTAACTACTGTACTGTATGTTATTCATAATTGGTGGGTTAACACTTTGCAGACTTGGGTGAAATATATTGATAACCTTACTTACAGCTACTGTATATCATCAGCATTACAAACGGAAGAAGAATTCTTTCAACTCTTTTTTTGGCTCCCGTTTTTGTCTTAGAAATTCCCTCTTATCCGACCATGTCATAACTGTTTTACTGTTGCCATTCTGCGCATGTTGCACAGAATGGATTTGACCCTAACCCTCATTATATCAGGCCACTGCATAAGAATATCAGAAAAATCCTGATAATATCTATACCAAGCAGAAGACAGAAACGCTTCTTGGCTCTCCAGCAGTCAGACAGCTCCTCTTCAGGGAAGAACAAACAGGCTTTGAAGATAAACCTTGGCATGTAAAAGCACATGTCAGATTTATTGTGCAGTACAGCTTGACACTCCCTGGCACCCAGTGAACTTAATGAAGGCCTGCAATTTCAACATGTTAATGCTTTTGGGGGAGCCAATTTTAGTCTTTTAGTTTTTTGCCAGGACTTTTTATTTGCTTATTTTGTTGGCAGAATGTTGTGACTTTTTAAGACTTTACTTATTCAGGGAAGAATTGCTGCTCTTCCACAGTAAAACCCTGAAGCAGTATTACAACCAGTCTCCTACTGGTAGCTACTGGGCAGCTATATGGGAAACTTTCTGGGTCGAATGGTTTGCTTAAGAGCAATTTGTGGTGATTTTGTCAAGGGTGGGTGATTTTATCTACTTCTGACACATTTTCTTTCACATCTGCTTCCCAGAATAACAGATTAAGAAAAATACCTGCATATAACGGACAGTTGCTCCGTTATTTAATTACCGTCTTTTTGACGTTTGTAATTTACCATCAGGCATCTTCGGGACTTGTTTTATTGGGATGTTCATACACTACATTTTGGAGTACCAATAGCTGACTCCAGAGTGCAAAGCTGTATTTTCTTCTTAGAAGAGCTCACCCTGAAGACTGGCTTACACTGCCGTGATCCAGGAACAGTTAGTTGACCTTGTTTTTTCTTGCAGCGTCGCAAGTTTATATTGAATTTTGTTTGACCTCTGTCTTACGTGCCAAGACTTAACCACAAAGCCTGTTTGATGTGTGTAAATTTGTATGTAAGCTCAGATGGCTGTTATGAGACAAATGAATCCCGCATTTACTGTAATCTCTGCTCACCCTAAATATGTCAATTATCCTGAGAATCAATGCCCTGGAACTAATGCCCATACATTACATACATCACCAGAGAGAGAGAGAGAGAGAGAGAGAGAGAGAGAGAGAGAGAGAGACAGAAAAAAATAGATTTAGAGGATGGAGAGGGAAAGAGAGTTAGAGAGAGCGACAAAGGAGAGTAGAGGAACAGATGCAACAGGAAGAGGAGAGGAAAAGAGAGAAGAGGAAGAGACCAGAAACAGAAAAAGACAGAGAAGCCATAAAGGAGAGGACGAGAAAGATGGAGAGAAAAGGTAAAAAACAGTGATATAGGATTGAGCGAGAGAATGAAAGCACCAGAGAAGAGAGAGAGCAGAATATTCCCAGACACTCTCTGTCATGAGCAGATAATACCGTTCATTGAAAAGCATGAATACACTCTCAACTGTAATACCCAGAGTCACATGAGAGCATACACACACACACACACACACACACACACACACACACACACACACACACACACACACACACACACACACACACACACACACACACACACACACACACACACACACACACACACACACACACACACACTAAGACTCTAGAGACAAGAGGATATGCCACAACAGTGTGTGTGTGTGTGTGTGTGTGTGTGTGTGTGTGTGTGTGTGTGTGTGTGTGTGTGTGTGTGTGTGTGTGCGTGCGTGCGTGCGTGCGTGCGTGCGTGCGTGCGTGCGTGCGTGCGTGCGTGCGTGCGTGCGTGCGTGCGTGCGTGCGTGCGTGCGTGCGTGACAGACAGACAGACAGACAGACAGACAGACAGACAGACAGACAGACAGACAGACAGACAGACAGACAGACAGACAGACAAAGAAAGAGAAGAGTGAGCATCCAAGAGGATGTTAACATGGATAGAAAGAGCGAAACAGAGAGTGAATGGATAAAGAGATAAAGAGAATTAGATGGAGGCACAAAGGAGGGGAGACGGAGAGGAAGAGATAGAGAGAGTATCTAAGGAAACTGAGTCAAGGAGAATGGATGGAGGAGAGAAGGAAATAAAAAAGAGGAGATGAGAAGACATTGAAAAACAACAAAAAAGGAATGCAGAAAGAGGACAGGAATAGAGGGAGAGAGGGGGAGAAGAAACATATTCTATAGAGCATAAAAGAAGCAAATAATAATGTGTGAATGGGTGGATGGAGTGAAGGAGCATGAAACAGTATAAATGCAAAAAAAGAGGAGGAATAGAATGAGAGATGGATGGGAGCAGAGGAAAAGAATGGAGAGAAGAGAAATGACAGAAATTGTGTTCAGGGATGGAGAAGGGGATGAAACGGGAAAGAGATTGAGGGATTGCAGGGAAAGACACGACAGGTGGATGGACTCAGACAAAATCATAGTCAATAGTGGAGGAGGAGGGAAAGAGACAGACAAGGGAGGGAGATGGATGGAGGGATGGGGAGGAGAGGAAAAAGACATGAATAAAGGGAGGATAGAGTATAGCGGTTGGGTGGATGAGGAGGCAATCACAGATAAGAACAGGGGATGAATGTGACAGTTGATGCCCGCCCCTCTGTTGTTTCATTATGATCTCATAACCATCATGTCCTGGAGCAATAGAGGGAGAGACACAAAGACAAAGAGAGAGAGAGGGGCGTGTACCTAGGAGAGCAGCATAATGGTAGACAGGTGGAAAGAGGGATGGAAAGAGGACGAGCTGAGTCGGAGTATGAGAGCGGTAGACAGACACGGATAGAGAGACTGGGGGTAGAAGGGAAGAGCAGAAGATATTTAACATAAGAAGAGACATACAGAGGAGAAAATAAGAATGCGAGGTACGGCAAAACCGAGGCCTTTGGTTATGGAAGTGACTGAGCAAGGAAGACAGCGATAAGGAGAGAGAGGCATGGTGGGAGTGGAGAGAGAGAGAGAGAGAGAGAGAGAGAGAGAGAGAGAGAGAGAGAGAGAGAGAGAGAGAGAGAGAGAGAGAGAGAGAGAGAGGCTGTTGAAAAGGTGAGTTAGAAGAAAACATATCACACTGTCACACACACACCAAATCCCACAGAAATGAATATGCATGAAGCCATATATTATAATGTACAATCATATAATTGACATAAAAGCAGTAGAAATATGGCAACTGTATGCACACACGCACACGCACACACGCACATGCACACGCACACGCACACGCACACGCACACACCACCTTTTTTCAATAAAAGCCCTTCTGACAGAGTACAAACAAAGTGTTAATGCACAGTGCTGCTAGCGCATCATAAGCACCATGACAAGGCCTTCAAAGCAACAATGCTCCCCTGACAACTCCCCCAACTACAATTCTATGGCTTTGATCGGTAAGTAACAGCCCACAGGACAGTTTAAGCTTTTTTTGTTGTTGTTGTTTTACAGTATTTGTCTTGATCCACACAAAACTGAAAACCCCAGCAGAGAGTCACAAATAGTCATCAAATACAGGCTTGGGTTCCACTCCCCAAAGTCATTTGAGGTTTGTCCCACTGTGTGGCTCAGAAATTCCTAGAAGATTCCTTCATCAGAAATGTTTAATATTTGGTCAGCAAGGTTCTTCAAAGAGCTAATGTCTTAAACGGCTTTTCTGAAATGAATTTCCCTTTCATGCCAGCCTACAATGCACAAGCTTAAGTGTAATTTTTTCTTTTCTTCCAAGAACAAAATCAGTGCATAATGTACTCCTTCAATCTCTCTACACATCTTCTCTCCCTCCAGCACTCTCTCTCCCACTTCCACCTGTTGTTCCAGCTTACAAGTATACACACAGACTTCCTTCTCTGGTTCTCTCTCTCTCTCTACACCCTCAACTAACTTTCACAGATTTAAATCCTCATTCCTTAAAACACACACGGGTATCTCTCTCACGCATTGTCCTGTACTCGTTTATTTCTCTGTCCTCCCTCCCTCCAGCATTATCCCTCTCATCCATCATCTCTTACCTGTCACAGTGATCTGCATGGGGGCCACCAGGGCTCTGTTGTTATCCAGCTTGCGGCTCAGCCTGATCTCACCACTGGTGTGGTTCAAGAGCAGCAGGTGAAGCTCATTGCCCCGATCAATGGTGTAGTACAGCCGGTCCGAAACGTCCGGGTCGTGGGCGGGGACCCTACCGATGACGCTGCTGGGGAAGCTATTGGACCGATTGGAGACAAAGTTGTTGAAGATAATCTGGAAGTCCTGCAGGGTGGGCCGGTTGTCGTTCTGGTCAACCAGACGGATGTGGATGGTGGCCCGACTGACCAGGGGAGCGGAGGTGGCCTGGACGACAATGATGTACTCATTGCGCGTCTCGTAGTCAAGGTCAATGAGTGATGTGAGCTCTCCAGAGAAGATGTCCATCTGAAAGATCTCTGGAATGTTCCCCTCCACGATCTGGTTTGGAGGAGAGGAGAGGAGAGGAGAGGAGAGGAGAGGAGAGGAGAGGAGAGGAAAATAGCTACTGTCAATAACTATCAAATCATGTCTTTGTAACTTTAAACATGTTTGTTCTAGATAGAAACCTGTTGTAAATACTGTTGACAGAAACATCAGTTCCACAATAATCATTAGAAAATAAATTGAATAAAGTAGTAACAGACCTGGTACATTATCTGGGCATTGGCTCCCTCGTCAGGATCAGTGGCAGTAATCTGTGCAACTACAGTCCCCACTGCACTGTTCTCCTTTACCAGGACCTCAAACTCTTCATCTGGGAACACTGGGGCATTGTCGTTCACATCCAGGACTGTCACCTGATCAAAATAACATTCAGCATAATTCAAAATACAATATTCTACAATGTACAGTATGTGTTTCAAGCATGACTGAAGTGGTTGATAGTTTGATAGCAATATGAAAAACGTGATTGAAACACTTTGACATGTAGCAGAATGGAAAACATGACAAGCAACTGTAGCACACAAAAGACAATGTGTGCCTACATTGTTGCATACGCATGGTATATTTCAATATGCAATGGCCAATTTAATATCACCAATCAAAGTCGAGTATTACCTGTATATGGACAGGGGTACGTTGAGGTGGAACCCCGCGGTCTACAGCGTAGGCTGTGAGCTCATAGAATGGCACACTCTCTCGGTCGAGGCGACGAAAGGTGCGGACGATACCAGACATGGGCTCAATGGTGAAATCCCCATCCCCATCCTCTCCATTCTGGAAAGTGTATTGGACACGTCCATTGGTGTGCGCATCGCGATCGGTGGCTGAGATCTGGAGGACACTGGTGTATGAGGGTGCATCCTCGCTCACTGTACCCTGGTACCTTGGGCTGTGGAACTGGGGGGCATTATCATTCACATCATTCACGTTCACCTCCACATAAGTGGTGTCAGCTTTCTGTGGGATACCGTTGTCTTTCGCTGTGATTGCTAGTGTGTATGTCATTTGGTCTTCATAGTCCAGCTCAGCCTGGAGGGTTATAGCCCCCGACACGGGGTCGATGCGGAACTGTGGGATGTTGTCCTCCAGGAAGTAGGTGATGCGGGCATTTTCTCCAACATCATCATCTGTGGCACTGATAACTACCACAGTGCTGCCAGGAGGCCGGTCCTCATTCACACTCACTGAGTAGTGGGCGCTCTGAAACACGGGTCGGTGTGTGTTGGCGTCTGTGATGTTCACATGCACTTGACAGGTGTCGTGGAGAGTACGGTCCGATGCAGTGACCGTTAGGACGTAGCGGCGTTCTTGTTTGTAGTCCAACGGTAGCGCTAGGGTCAGTAACCCTGCCCCACTGGCTGTGCTGATGGCAAAGCGGTTCCTGGTGTTACCACCGGTGATCTGGTAGGTCACGGCGCTGTTGACGTCTCGGTCAACGGCAGTGACACTCACCACACTGGTGCCCACCGACGCGTCCTCATTCAGACGGACATAGTACTCCTTCTGGAGGAACTCTGGCCGGTTGTCATTGACATCCATCACCGTTATGGTGACGCTCGCTGTTGCTGAGAGAGGCGGCATGCCATAATCTCTGGCCTCCACACCAAAGAAGTAGTGCTCCACTGACTCCCGGTCGAGTGCTGAGCTTACGGTCACCCAACCTGTGGCAGGGTTGATGAGAAAGGGCGTGTCAGGGCTGGTTCCCGTTAGCCTGTATTCTAGACGGGCATTGTCAGCAGAGTCTGTGTCTATGGCCTGGATGTGGAGGATTGAACTCCCGACAGGCGCACTCTCCAGCACAGACACCTGGAAAGGCGTGGAGACAAAAATGGGTGGGTTGTCATTGACATCCGTTATTTGGACGCTGACGATTCCGGTGTTGTTGGACAGCGGTGGACGTCCGTTGTCCTGCGCCCGCACACGCAGTGTGTACTCACGCTCCGCTTCATAGTCCAACGGCGCCACCACCTGGATCTCCCCAGTGACGCTGTCGATAGAGAACTGCCCACGGCTGTTCCCGCTAATGATGTTGTAGTGCACAGCAGCATTGCTGTCCTTGTCATGATCCGTGGCACTCACACGCAGTATCTCAGAGTGTGGACGCACATCCTCCCTCACTGCCACCACGTAACGCTTCTCACTGAACTGAGGGACATTGTCGTTCTCGTCCAGGACTGTGATGAAGACCTTGACATTAGCTGAGCGTGGCCCAGGCTCCTTTCCCTGGTCACTGGCTTCTACCTGGAGCGTGTAGTGCTCATTGGTCTCACGGTCGACTGCACCGCGCGTCGTGATGAGACCAGAACGGGGATCGATCTCAAACGCAGCTCGTGCCATGCCAGCTGTGTCACCCACAAACCTGTAGCGGATGTTGGCGTTGGACGGTGAGTCGAGATCCGTGGCTCTGAGCTGCAAGATGGGGTACCCCTCCTCCACGTTCTCCCTGATGGTCTCCCTGTACTCTGTCTGCTCAAATTTGGGGGAGTGATCATTACGGTCTGAAACCGTAATCGCAACCATCGTAGTACCAGAGAATCGGGGGCTGCCATAATCGGTTGCTGTGACACGGAAGTAATGCAAGTCCATGTGTTCTCTGTCTAGTATCTGAGTGGTGGAGATGAGGCCTGAGTCTGCATTGATATGGAAGTAATCTGTTGACCGACTGTTCATTAGGGGGGCCATGGAGTAGCTAACCCTGCCAGCATCTCCTGTGTCCGCGTCAGAGGCGGACATGGCCATGACTGAGGAACCTGGGGGCTGGTTCTCGGGTATCTGGACCTGGAAGTTATACTGGGAAAAGTGGGGGTGCCTGTTAGCGGCCCGTCGAGAGCGAGGCCACGGCATCAACGCCTCCCTCTCCCTCTCTTCCAGCCACGTTTCATCATCTGCAACTATTATCAGCCGCTCCAGGCTCCTCTCTCCCCTTGAACTATGCTTCTCCTCCGCCCCCCCCACCTCCCCTGCTCCCTCTTCCATCTCACCCCCCTCTCGGCTTTCATCAGCCTGCTGCTCTTTCTTCTCTCCTCCTTTCTGGGCCCGTGTGAAGCGCATGATGCTACTACCTCTCTCCTGACCCTTCTTTCTCTCCCTCTCTCTTCTCTTCTGCATTTCTCCATCCACACTCACATCTGTTTGACTGCTCTCTCTCTTTGTTGTCCCATCGTTTCTCTCCCTTTTCACCTCCATCTCCTCCTCTCCCCCTGGTTCTTTCTCTCTCTGCCGCGCCTCTCGGATCTCCCCCTCCCCCATCTGCAATGTTCCTCCCCCAACAGCAGCGGCAGACCCCTCCTCACCCTCTCCCTCCCTCTCCACCTCTCCCCCGGCCCCCATCTGCCGCCTCTCCAACTGACTGACACCTCTAGGCTCTAATGGCACCCGCTTACCGGATTTTAATTGCAAACGCGTGGCCCCCTGGTCGCTGGCTAAGCTGTCGGTAGAGAGGCTGTCAGTGCATGCAGCGTGAACATTCTCTCCCGGTGCACTGGCACCCCGCTGTTGCTGTGTGTGTGAACACGGCATTCCGTCCTTATCTTCCAACGACACCTGTCCAATTTCTGAATTGCTATTATGTCCTTCGGTTTGACGAGTCTTTCCCTGTTTCTTGTCGCCAAGGCCATAATTGTTGTTGTTGTTGTTGTTGTTGTTTCGGTTATAATAACTTCCAAAGTTGTTATCGTTGTTGGCGTTAAGTTTACTCCACAAAACCACAACCAACGGCTGCTGATGTGGAACAGAGGTGAGGTGGAGGTGACGTGCAGGGTGGTTATAAGTACAGTTCGGGGACTCAGAGGAAGAGTTTGTAAAGAGTTTGTCAGGCGCTGTCCGCGGTGCTGAAAGCATATCGGAATGAGAGTTAACAGGTGAGAGTGAGTCATCGGGCCGCGTGGCCGGCTTGACTTCCGAGAAAAACGACTGGTGATTTGCAGTAATTTGATCAGGATGAGTAAGAAGACGAGACATAACTGCCCTGGCAGAGTGCTTCTTGGCTGATATAAGACCATGAGACTTATCGGGAAATGTAACAGGCATGACAAAAGCTGAGTCACTCGCAGACTCGGGGGCAGTAGTTTGCTCTTTAGTTGTGGATAAATTAAAAGCAATTGGTAATTGCTCACTTTGACGATATTCTGTCCGTGTTCCAGTGGTTAAAGACAGCAGATGGTGTGGATGTTTTGATGCGTTTTCATAAGATTTAGCAGTTATGTTTTTGATTGACAGAAAACATTGCGCAAGCATCTCTGTGATACTGGCAGGGAGAAATTGGATGTCAACATTATTCACTGCTATGTGTCCCCCGGGACTCATAAACTCGGCCAAATGTCCTTCCCCGTTCTCTATTCTCTCCAAATCTCCAAAACAACCCTGAGGTAACACCCTGCTCTCTTCCCGGGTTTGGGTGCTCTGACCTTGGCTTGCTGGTGTTGACTCCCCCCGCCGAACATCATTATCAGGCCAGTGCAGGAGCGTCGCAGTCGGAAACGCCAAATCATTATCCAGACAATTAGTTAAATTAACCTGCTTGTTACCTTGCTTCACCCCTCCGCCTCCTCCTCCATTTGTTCCTCTTCCCCGCTCCTCCCCTCTCTTTCCCCTCCTCACTATCATGGTGTTGGCATGGTGATGTTTAGATCTGGTGCTGCTCGCCCCTCCTTTATCTCCACAACAATCTGGGCATGGCGACATGGAACCGGGGATTATCCCGGACGGAGCGGAACATCTGGCCGCTCGGCACGCTGGTACCTCCGTGGCGAGATACGAGCAAGAGCAGGGAGGGGACGGTTGGCAGGGGGCCTGGCGCTCCTCTTCTCCGCTCCATATGCTCCCAGTCAAACAGCCATCATCTCCCCCCTCTCTGTCTCTGCTGCTAGGATCGATAACATTGTGCCTGCCCAAATGAGAACAATTACGAGCCCGGCCGTGCTGGCCGACCGCATCTAAAGCGTCGTCCCTGCAGCCTGAATTGGTTTCAAAGTAATCGATCAGACCGGCTTTGTATAGTTTCTTAAAATTGCAGTTTAAAGGGGAGTTAATATATTGTGGGCAGCCCGAATGTGACACCTGTAAGTATGGGGAATTGAAGTTTGAGGGCTTTTTAATATCACAGGAGTCGTTGTAACGGTGTGCCTGAACGCTGTTTGAATCGTAGCCAGAGTAGATGTGAATGCAGCAAGTGCAGCCAAATGGCATGGAGCCAGGTGAGAGGTCCTTGGTCGTGGAGCGGTCCCGTTTGATGGGGTGTGATCCTGGGAAAGGCCGAGGACGCGGCGAGCAGCGTACACAAGGCCCTCTAACCCGGCGGGTCTCAAAGTGGGGTACAGGGACCCTCGTGTTTCCTTGAGGGGGTTCCAAATGGCCCCTTGCGGGTGTGTAACTCTGAGAGTGTACAAATGGAACCAAATGGACCCGTAAGGGTCCATTTGGTTCCATTTGTACAGTCTCAGAGTTATGGGGGTCCTTGAGATTAAAATGTCTGAGAACCACTGCTTTAACCCCCAGGGCTCTCTCCCACACACCCCCACCGGGTCCCCGGTGTAGGCCGGCAGCGCGCACAAAGGCTGTGGCGGCTCCTCGTTGGGCGAGGTGTGGTCTCAAGACCGGCGACCGTAGCGCGCACGCTCTACTTCTTTGTACAGAGCGTTTTTTGCCGCTTAGAACCGGCGTAGAGGAGAAAACAGGTGAAAAAACGCCCTTCCTCCTCCTCCTCCTTTTCTCCTGCCCTACCTCTCCTCCTCCTCCTCCTCCGATAGGGCTCACCCCGTTCCTAATACCTGGGCAGGGAGGAGGAGGAGGAGGAGGAGGATGGCCGTCTGCGCTCCTCCAAAACGGCCGTGCTCCCTTCAGTCTCCTTCCTGTACTCTCTCCGTCTCGGTAATAATATCCACTCTGCGTCCCGTACCTCCAGCTACAAACTCCTCCAATCACCGGCGGACATCCCCCACTCCGTATCCCCCCTGTAGTCCACCTGCTTGGGCGTAGATCCCCGGTGCTTCTCGCCGCCGACCCCCCCGCCGGTGGTTCCGCGTGGTTCAGTTGACCGGCGTCTCGGTGGTAGCAGCGGCCCGGGGTCCACGACCACCGGTACGTCGCCCCTCCTGGCGCTACCGTCCCCGGGATAATAACGGCAAACAAAGAGCTGAGGAGAAGCAGGTGGAGACGCAGAGGCGAGAGCAGGAACGGGGTGACACCCGGTAGCGTTGCAGCCATTTAGTCTGCTCCTTTCTCTCTGTCTGTCTCTCCCCTCCTTTCTCCCTCTGACTTCCACCCTTCCTCCTCTCTCTCTCTCTCTCTCTTCTCTCTCTTCCTCTGGTGTGCGTCTTTCCTTTTAATCCTTCTCCCTTCCTTCTTTCTTTCTTTCTTTCGCCGGCTGCTAGGTAGCCGGTTCCAGCAGGACCGCCGGCACCGCCCGACACCTTTCCCCGAGCTCCCCCGTCTCTCCCTCGGCCTGAGGAGTTGGCATCTACCCGCTGTGGTCTCTAGGGCTGGAGGGTTGGAGCGTTAGGAGGAGCGGAGCGGCAGCAGCATCTCTCCCGTCCATTCACAACCAACATGGCTCTCACACACACTCACGCACTGACTGACTGACTGGCTCACACACTATCCCTTTAGTCCTTCTCTCTCCCCCCTCTCTCTCTCTCTTGTTGAGCGGTGCAGCTCGATGGTGCTATCTATCCATCCACAAACACACACACAAGCCACGCTCCTATCTTGGATTTCACTCTCTCTCCGCCCCTCCCCCTGGCTTGCTTGCACCCTCGTCTCTCTCTCTCTCTCTCTCTCTCTCTCTCTCTCTCTCTCTCTCTCTCTCTCTCTCTCTCTCTCTCTCTCTCTCTTTCTCTCTCTCTCTCTCTGAGAAGAAATGGTTTGCTCCGGTGCGCAGGGCTGTTACACACCACCCGAGGCAGCCATATCCACAACTGGAGAGCGTGGATAGCCCCTGTCTTACACAATCACATTGTCAACAATTTGTCTTCCGCTTATTATCTGAAGAAATATGAGCATAACAAATAACCGCTTTTAAACCAATTATTCTATTTAGCTTATTTGCTCAAAGCATATTTGCTTTGAAAATTAATAGAAATAGCCTATTCTCTGCAGGAGAAACACTCAATCATTGATATTTAAGGTAGCCAAATCCTGAAAGTGTGAAATACGTAACATGTGTTATGTGTAGCCTTGGATCAAGGCTATATATACGGTATGTATTTTATCAAGTCTGACTTTTACTTTCGTATAACCCCAGTGCGTCCTGCACTTTCACCAGTAAAGCCCGTACTTCTCCGTACATGTTCAAAAAATATATATAAGGAGCTTACCCGGTTGCCCCAAATGGTTAACTCGCTCTTCGGAGTCTTTGTGCAATGTATTAGTCCATAAGTTTCAATAAATATGTGTTTTAATCCCTTCTGTGACCGAACGCTATTTTTTCTCCCTCGTTTACTTCCAGTTTACATTGAGTGTAATCCCGAATTTCACCGGATGCGCCCCGTCACTGCCATCCATTGAGGAATACAGGGAATTTCCGACTGAATCCGACACAGACGGGATTTAAAACACTAAAATACGGACTAATACATTAAACAAAGACTCCGAAAGGTGAGTTAACATTTTGGCAACCGGGTAAGCACCTTATATATATTATTTGTACATGTACGGAGAAGTACGGGCTTTAATAAGACTAACAAATAGCCTAACAATCGTATTGATAGGTTACACGCTCGGTTTTGTCATTCTCTGCTGTTGTGAGGGTGACGTCATCCCCTGTCTAAACACGGATGAGTAATTTCCTCTTTTCAGGCACTGTGGCTAGCGCGCGCACGCACACACCAACACAGTCTAGTAGCCACGCACGGACAGTAGGCTACAGACTGAGTGTGTGCGTGTGTGCGTGTGTGTGTGTGTGTGTGTGTGTGTGTGTGTGTGTGTGTGTGTGTGTGTGTGTGTGTGTGTGTGTGTGTGTGTGTGTGTGTGTGTGTGTGTGTGTGTGTGTTTGTGTGCGTGCGTGCGTGTGCGTGTGTGAGAGAGAGAGAGAGAGAGAGAGAGAGAGACGCGCGCGCACATAATCACAAATATGCAATCTTCCAAATTTAACACCAATTTTGCACACATGACTAAATGGGCAGATCCATTTCCTGATACTTGTTGAATAAATCGTATTAT
This sequence comes from Gymnoscopelus braueri, assembly GCF_963280865.1. NCBI lineage: Eukaryota > Metazoa > Chordata > Actinopteri > Myctophiformes > Myctophidae > Gymnoscopelus > Gymnoscopelus braueri. The sequence continues at coordinate 21,773,843 of NC_137614.1, forward strand.
GCAAATATACCCCCCCCCTCCCAGTCCGATTTATAGCTGCTGGCTGCCGTGGCTGGTGGTTGGACTGGAGTTCAGTTTCTAATGACACGGCTCAAATTGAATATGATTTGTTTCTGTACAGCAGAGAGGGGAAATGTGGTTGACGTTGACGGTCGGCATGTCAGCCAGGGACGAGGAGTGGCACAGGAGCTGAGGGGAGAAAAGCAATCTGTGTTCTTCTTTGTAGCTACGTGATGGCTGGTGAGGTGTATGCTTGAGTGAGTACATGAGACTGAGAGAGACAGAGATTCTGTTCTGGATGCCCGACTTCCACAGCAGGTTTGGAGGGGTGGAACAGAAATCTCTCTCTCTCTCTCTCTCTCTCTCTCTCTCTCTCTCTCTCTCTCTCTCTCTCTCATCTCTCTCTCTCTCTCTCTTTCTCTCTCTCTCTCTCTCTCTCTCTCTCTCTCTCTCTCTCTCATATATGAGAAAACACACACACACACACCACACACACACACACACACACACACACACACACACACACACACACACACACACACACACACACACACACACACACACACACACACACACACACCATCATCTTCCCTCATAGAATATGCAACGTCAAGACAGACAGAGCAGGTGCATGCCAGGTCAGAGGCATCCACCCAGCTTCCCCAGCTTCTCACGCTTCCCATTTCCCATTTTGGTGGAAAGTAACTAAGTACATTTACTCAAGTACTGTACGTACTATTTTGAGGTATTTTTTTACTTTACTTGAGTATGTCGAATTGTCAGTACTTTTACTTCTACTCCACTACATTTCAGAGGCAAATATTTTGATTATTATTACAAAACATGCATTAACCACTTATATTTTTAGGCCATTTATATTTAGGCCATTTGAAAATAGCCGATCTACAAGCTCACAATGCATTGCGATGCAATGCAATACATTTGAAAACGTGTGAAATGGGGACATTCTGCATAATGAGTAGGCTACTTTCTACTTTTGGTAGGCTATTTAATTAAAAGTACATTTTGATTCCAATACTTTTGTACTTTTACTCAAGTAAATTTAGAATTACGGACTTCTACTTGTAAAAGAGTATTTCTACATTGCAGTATTGATACTTTCACTTAAGAAAAAAATTTGAATACTTTTTACACCACTGCGGACGAGATTCCTTCCACCCCCCCCCCCCCCCCGCGCGCATTTTGGCGTGATTGACACGGAATGTGGGTTTATGGTGGCGCGACGCTGGCACCGTTAACACGATTATAGCAGGATGGATGCACGCAGAGTCTAGACGAGCATGACTAGACAGCACTCCAACACGCATTACACCTAAAAAAAATATTTGAACAAATCTGCCAAGCATAATTGGCAACAGAACACATTCACATTATTAAACATATTCTCAACCCACGTTAAGGAACACGAGCTTGAATACCACATTTCAATTTTCAGTGAAAATTGAAATGTGGTATTCAAGCTCGTGTTCCTTAACGTGAGCTAAACATTGTCATATATAGCCTATTAAGGTGAGTGCATATTTGACAGTGTCAAATTCATGCCAGATGTCCGTTAGTGAAATGAAGCAACTTGGATTTCTATTCTGATAGACTGGTAGTTAACTGGGTTAATAGAGGACGTGAAAAGAATTGTGATGAATTCCCAAGGCCTGTATATGCTGAAACTTGTTGGGATAGGCAATAAATAGCTAGCACTGACTCGCAAATATTTCAAATTACCACATATCCTGACATAAATAGGCCTACACAACACATAGGCTATGTTGTTGGACATAAGCTGTCATCAGTCTTAAATAAAATGACTGTGATTAATGATTTATATTTATATCTATATATCTATATATATATATACACACACACACATATATACACACACACACACACACACACACACACACACACACACACACACACACACACACACACACACACACACACACACACACACACACACACACACACACACACACACACACACACACACACACACACACACACACAGCCTATAGGCTATAAAGCAATGGTATATTCTGAATCAAATTCTGACCAGATTAATTACTCTGAATGGGGAGTGTAATGGGTTGGCTGTTGAGTGATGGGGAAGAGGGAATGCTGTGCCACTTGAAGCTATTTGCAATGGATCAGAGAGGCCGCTGAAGGGACCATAACACTAAATGAAAGCGACTGACGCACAGTCACAACCGCGCCTTTCTGGGACTCTGTCACCCAGGGAGAGGATGGAGTGATGAGGACCTGCAGACAGAGAAGGAGGGAAGAGTGGAGGAAGACAAAAAGAGAAGGGAACTTAGGGAATGAGAAAAAATTGAAGAGAAAAGGGGGGACAAAGGTTGAGTGAAAGGCAGGAAGATATGAAGGGGGGCAGAGAGAGAGAGAGAGAGAGAGAGAGAGAGCAGAGAGAGAGAGAAAGAGAAAGAGAGAGAGAGAGAGAGAGAGAGAGAGAGAGAGAGAGAGAGAGAGAGAGAGAGAGAGAGAGAGAATACACAGTGAAAGGAGAGGGGAAGGCGGAGGCTACATGGTGCATGAGAGAGAAGGGAGGGGTATGTATGTCAATTTATCTGAAACCAATGCTATTAAACACAGATGTGGAATTTGTCATACTGCAGTTCACAGTCAATTCTGCAACATACCGTAGGCTAATCAAGGCATCAACAAGCATCACAAAAAAGGAGAGCAATTTGCTGCTTTCTAATTAAATCTAATCTCAATAAATCCAATTATCTCATTCTAAGCTGTTAAATTTTCATTTATGTTTTGGGAAACTTGACAGGAATATAGCCACGCCACGCACACATAAACCACAATCGTTACGAAAGTGAGGGAGGATTTTGTAGGTTTATTTCAGTGCACTACTGGCTTATAAAGTGAGAAAGACAAAGTGGGTCAGTAGCGTACAGCACAAACTACACTGTTTTAGGTAGATATCATATCTTAACAATGATCAGTCCCACAGGAGCACCAGGTTAACATAAAATAAACTGCCATAAAAGCAACAATTTACAGAACTTTTTTTTTTCAATGTGAATAAGTGATTTAAAGGAGGAGTTCACCTAAGCTAATAATTTGATTCCCGTCTCCTACCGGCTAATGTATCCGGTAGGAGACACAAAGTAGATTATTTGTGTCTCCTACCGGAAATACACACGCTCATCAAATTATTGTCTTAGGAATGCCACAAAAACAAAAATAAATCCATGAAATCAAGGCTTCATGGGGTGTGTAATTGATAGAAAATTAGTATTTTTTTGGGTGAACTCCTCCTTTAAGTCAGTTGTTAACAGGATTAGCTGGTAGCCTTGCATGTTCAGAACCATGGACAGCTACTCAATGCTCTGACAGACCAGCGGCTCTGCTAACTTTCAGTTCATGATTTATACACACAGAAGAAATGTGATTTTTTTTAAACTTTATTGTCTATTTATACATGAAAAATAAAAATTCCTTCGTTTTCCAGACAGCATTTGCAGATCATATCAGTGCACAAACAGCTAAAGGTCAGTAGAATGTCTTTGAAATATGTACGCGGCTAGACTCCATTGTTTTAGATATCAATAACTCATAAAACAATGAATCATTGATCATGCTGGATCAGTCTAGCATTTTATTTTAGCAGGTACCATCTAAATAGCTATACTGAAAAAACAAACTCATGTAATCAACATTACAGCTTTTATCAATTCAGAGAATCTCATTTTAAACAGACCATGATCAACAAATGCCATATAGATGGAAGTTAGAACACCGCTGTTATAGGCACATATTCGGTTGAGTGGGTCCAAATATCTGTTTCCTTCTCTGCTTGGCTCACCTCCACAATCTGCAGGATCAATAACCAACGGACTCCTCGCGGGAAACCTCCTCCTCGGTGCCTCGAGCCGCCAGGCAGGCAGGCATGGGCCCCACGTGCTTTTCACCGCTGTGAGTTTCCATGGGAACAGCGAGAAGTGGGGGTACTCGGCTGTAGTCTATAATACTCCCCTCCCCGCTGAAATTGTGTGTTTGTGTACATGTAAGTGTGTTTGTTAGTGTTGGAGTGTGTGAGTGTGTGAGTGTGAGTGTGTGTGTGTGTGTGTGTGTGTGTGTGTGTGTGTGTGTGTGTGTGTGTGTGTGTGTGTGTGTGTGTGTGTGTGTGTGTGTGTGTGTGTGTGCGTGCGTGCGTGCGTGCGTGCGACTGTACGTGCAATTAGAAAGAGAATGAATAAAATAAACCAGAGACTAACAAAAATGAAAACTCAAGAAAGAGAAGCCAACAAAACAAAACAAAAAACAAAGAGAAATAGACAGAAATAATGAAATGAAAGATCTTTCCACAGTGTGTTCTCTATTCTCAAGCCTCCTCCTCAATTTCCCCCTTTTAATTGCCTGCTGCCCTCGGCCCCCTTTTGCCTTTCAGTTGCTCCATACATTGGAGTATACCGCCCCCGGGGGGGCTGGCCCACAAGCTATCCCTAACACAACGTCCCTTCCCCCCACCCGCAGAGAGACTGAGCGGTGGGCCGGCAGGTGGCTGCTGGCCTGGTGCTCATCTGTCCAGTTTGGAAATGAAGCGACAGTAATGCATATTCAACAAGGCTGATGGAGAGGAGAATGTGTGTGTGTGTGTGTGTGTGTGTGTGTGTGTGTGTGTGTGTGTGTGTGTGTGTGTGTGTGTGGTGTGTGTGTTGCCAACCAGATCGCCTGTTGTTGTCATAGGCATCTACGATTTATGAGGAGGGGAGGGGGATAAATAGAGAGAGAGAGGGGGGGGGGGCAACACCCTTGTGCCACTCAGACAGACAGTCAATGGGGGAAGATCCACTTGCCGGAAAGCCCCTGGCTGTGCGTGGTGCGTGTACACACAGACCCCCCCCCCCCCCCCCACACACACACACACACACACACACACACACACACACACACACACACACACACACACACACACACACACACACACACACACACACACACACACACACACACAATGATGATGGCATATGGTGGCTGCTGCCGGGCGCGTGTCGTGACTCGTGGTTGTGTGTGTGTGTGTGTGTGTGTGTGTGTGTGTGTGTGTGTGTGTGTGTGTGTGTGTGTGTGTGTGTGTGTGTGTATGTGTGTACGCGTGTGCGTGCATGCGTGCGTGTTTGTGCACACATGTGCGCAATCTGCGCATAACAGAATCAGTGTGGTGTGCACATGAATAATGAACCTCGCCTCTCTGTGGGGACACGCCTATTCGTAAAGATGAAAGAAAAGAAAGAAAGGATGATAAAAAAGAAGAAGCAAACCTCCTGTAGCTCTGTTGCTTCCTCTGTGATCTGTAACTGTTGACTTAACAGCCGGCTGCTCGGTTTATCATTGTCCTCCATTTCCAGCTCTCCCTCTCACTCTGTCATTGTATGTTTTTCAGTTTATTTCACATCACTTCCAATTGATTCTGTTGAATTCCGTTCCAGTGAAACTGATTCAACTCAATTCCACTCAAAGGTAACTTATCAGTGTGACTGTCAAAGAATTAACAATCCTGCCATGGCATTTTACTCCCCAAATCTCTCAAACTTTCTTTATTGTCTCTCTGTTTATCTTCCTTCTCTGTCTTTGCTTCCTATATGCAAAGCACAAATCCTCAGTATTAATTTATCCATTTGTACAAATAACAAAACGATGGAGCTTGCACTGAAACAAATTTCGCCCATTGATTTACACAATAAAACTGATTCTGATGTTACGAAATGGTTCCATTTGTGCACTCCCAGAGTTAGATTAACACTCAGGATTTGACAGTGTTACCCAATATCTCTCTCTCAATATCCTTCTGTCAATCACTGTCCATGTCCCCTGAGTTCTGTCTATCAATTTATTTCTCTTTCCGCTGTCTAGTTCCTCTGTGTTTTCTCTTCATAACCTCTTCTCGCTGCCTAGGCTAACTCAATTTGTTTGCCTTTCTGATTCTCTCCTTCTCATCTTCCTTCTTGTTCTCCTTCTTTCTCTCTCTCCCTCTGACACTCTCTGTGCCCTTTCTTTCCCTGTCTGTTCTATAGAGACACACGGCCGGAAGCGGAAGGCCTACAAATCCACGCCCACTTTTGACACTCGGGGTCCGTTAGAACGATGAACTGCAGCTCTCAATGCAATCTCTATGAGAGGCATTGTAAAATACTGTCATTTCACTGGTTAACTACTGAGGCTGTAGCGATTTTTTTTGTGTTCTAATAATCTGTCCCATTTGTTTAATTTGTCCTTTTTAATGTCCCATATCTTTCATCTCGATATACTACCCACAATATACTATAATATACTCCATCAGTATGTCAAAACCGCTAGCAACGGAGATCCAGACTTTAAGTGGTCGCATCACGGACGCATCCCTTGAGGTTTTCAATACCCAGAAAACTGGCGAAAGTGGCCGTTTTCAATAGGTTTTGGTCATTATCTCTGGAACAGAAGGTCCAATCTGCTCAGTTCAAAGCTTGTTGGATGCGTGACTTTGAGGACATTAAGCACGCAATGACACATTTTCGGGTTCTTTTTTTTTTTTAGGGGAGGCGAGATCTTAGTTGGGCAGGCGACCGCCTCTCCTGCCTCTACAGTGGGTACGCTGTCGGTCGGCGCTCGGCGCTCGTAAAGACAGTGATGTCACTGAAATGCCCGTCTGCTGTCTACCCTCTGCTGTGTTAGCATTATGGGTAACTCGTTAAAGTGGCAAATTAAATGTGAAACACATCAACTATTAAGAAAACAAGAAGATATGTTGACAAAGACACTCCATACATTTGGAAACATATTTTTATTTAAATCAATATCGTCTTCAGTTAATGCAGGATAATTTTAAAAGTAGGGCTAACTTTCATATCCTCTCATAGGGAATGCATTGGCAGCTGCAGTTCATCGTTCTAACGGACCTCGTAGCGGCGCTGTCTCAAAAGTGGGCGTGAAATTTGTAGTCCCCGTGTGTCTCTATCCCTCTGACTTAGACTCTCTCTCTCTCTCTCTCTCTCTCTCTCTCGCTCTCTCTCTCTCTCTCTCTCTCTCCTCTCTCTCTCTCTCTCTCTTCTCTCTCTCTCTCTCTCTCATCATTCTCTCTCTCTCTCTCGCTCTCTCATTCTCTCTCTCACCACCCTTTGTCTCTCTCTGCCTCCCTTCCTCTGGCCTCCCATTGGCCAGGGCTGAGGTAAAGTAAAAAAAGGATGTCATTAATTATTTGGGGAGAGATTATGTGATTAGGCCTGTGTGCGTGTGTGCGCGCTGCGCGCGTGTGTGTGTGTGTGTGTGTGTGTGTGTGTGTGTGTGTGTGTGTGTGTGTGTGTGTGTGTGTGTGTGTGTGTGTGTGTGTGTGTGTGTGCGTGTGTGTGTGTGTGTGTGTACATGTCTTTATGTGTGTTTCTGATACTGTATAGTCCTGTCTGTCTGTCTGTCTGTCTGTCTGTCTGTCTGTCTGTCTGTCTGTCTGTCTGTCTGTCTGTCTGTCTGTCTGTCTGTCTGTCTGTCTGTCTGTCTGCCTGTCTGTCTGTCTGTCTGTCTGTCTGTCTGTCTGTCTGTCTGTCTGTCTGTCTGTCTGTCTGTCTGTCTGTCTGTCCATGTGTGTGTGTGTGTGTGTGTGTGTGTGTGTGTGTGTGTGTGTGTGTGTGTGTGTGTGTGTGTGTGTGTGTGTGTGGTGTGTGTGTGTGTGTGTGTGTGTGTGTGTGTGTGTGTATCTATCTATGTTTCTCTCTCTGTTTCCTCTTGCATGCCTGCAATACACACCTCTGTATGTCTGCATGCATGTGCTTCTGTGTAATCATGCACCCATGTCTAACACATGTGTGTGTGCTGTGTGTGTGTTATCTGGCAGTCAGCTCATTAGATTGAGATTCATATGAGAGCGGAGAGCTTGCATGCATGGCCAATTTGAGAGTTAAATTACTGATCTGCTTGGCACTTCTCTAACAAACACAAACCACCCAAAAAATCTCCACGTTGGAAAAAACAAAGCTAGCAGGTAAATATAAAATGATAAAAATATAAATAAATACAAAAAAAGTAATGAGTTGATATGTAAAGATCAAACATGGAAAACATATACAGTAGAAGTCTTTATCAACTCACTGGCTCACACATTAACATGTGCACACGCACGTATAGTAGTGCACATACAGAGGCACATACATAGACTCACAAACACATAACGGGAGCACATACACATACTGTAAATATTAGGCCCGTAACGATACAGTAACTGCATCGATGCATCGTTTTGAATTTTCAACGATCTACTATATCGATATGCAAACAGCTAAATATCGTATCGTTTGACTTTGTATCGTATCGAATCGTTTTGCAATGCAAATAATCGTATCGAATCGTTCTGCAATGCAAATAATCAATTATATCAAACTAAGTACTTTTAAGAAGAAAAAAAGAGAAAGAGGGGTTTATATCCAGTATCCAGGTATTTATTTTTCACACAGAATTTTTGGGTAAATAAATAGTTACTATATCGATTTTAAGTCATTGAATCGAATCGTATCGTTCTAAATTAACCTGTCCTGTATCGTTCATGTATCGTATCGACTAAATCACTGAATCGAAACATATCGTATCGTTCTAAATTAACCTGTATCGTTCATGTATCGTATCGACAACCAAGTATCGTGATACGTATCGAATCGTTGTTAAAATGTATCGTTACACCCCTAGTAAATATGCATAGAAAAAAATATCCGGCATATATCGGCTCATACACATTAACAGGTGCACAAGCAGATAAATGCCCATGCAGACGCACGCACGCACGCACGCACGCACGCACGCACGCACGCACGCACGCACGCACGCACGCACGCACACACACACACACACACACACACACACACACACACACACACACACACACACACACACACACACACACACACACACACACACACACACACACACACACACACACACACACACTGCGCGCTAGCGCACAACACACGCACACACAAACACACCCCATCCCATCCCATAGTTACATTCAGGTCAGAGAGTTTTTGTTTATGCAAAGAGTGATGAGAGAGACAGCATGGGAAGATAAAGGGAGAGGCAGAGATTGAAAAAGAGGGAGGAGAGGAATAAGGAAGGAGAAAGAGAAGGACAGAGCAGAGGGAGGAGAAGAGAGCAGGAGACAAAGCAATAAAAACGATAGAGAAAATAGTTATGATGAGAGATAAATTAAGAGTAATTGAGATTGAGAGAGAAGATGAAAAGAAACATGAGGGAAATAGAAGTAGAAAGAATGAACAAGGTAGAGAGATAGAAAGTACAAGAGGAAGAGGAAGAGGAAGAAAGAGACACTGAGAGACACAGGCAGTAAGCGAGAGTGAGAGAGAGAGAGAGAGAGAGAGAACGTCCAGTGAAATGTGACAGAGCAGAATAAACAAACATATTTCAGGATGCTGTTGCTTCATGCCAGGACCAGATTTTGAGTCACCATTGTGTGTGTGCGTGTGTGTGCATGCATGCGTGCGTGCGCGTAGGCCTATGTGTGTGTGGGCATTTTAGCATTAGGGCTTAGGTTCAGGGTGTATATACCGGTATATACCTGATGAAGCCTCCCTAAACCAGGGAGGTTCATCAAGGTTAGGAGTAAGAGAATGAAAATAGTTAACGGATATCAGTTGAATATACAGTATACAAATGTGTGTGTGTGTGTGTGTGTGTGTGTGTGGGGGGGGGGGGGGGGCAGAGGGGAGGGGATGTTTACAGGCCAGCTGTGTGTAGTCCTTTAGTCAGGCAGTGACCCAAATCACTGAATAGAGAGAGAGAGAGAGAGAGAGAGAGAGAGAGAGAGAGAGAGAGAGAGAGAGAGAGAGAGAGAGAGAGAGAGAGGGGGGGGGGGAGAGAGAGAGAGAGAGAGAGAGAGGGGGGGAGAGAGGGGGAGATAGAGAGAGTAAAGTGAAAGAGAGGAAGAATAGTGATATGGAGAGACATGGGTTGGGGGGGAGGAGAAGACATGGATGAGAGGGGGCAGGGAGAAAAGAAAATATAGAAAGACTAGCGTATAGAGAACAGTAGAGGCAGAAGAGTAGAGAGGGGAGAGAGAGAGAGAGACAGAAAGTAGAGGGGGGTGAATGAAGAAGGAAAAGGAGAACAAATTAAGGGTAAGGAATAATGACATTACAATGAGAGCAGAATCACAGATGGGAGGAAGGAAGGAGTAGAACAGAGAGATAAGGAAAGAAAGATTAAAAAAAAGTGAAGGAGAGTAATGCCTAATTTATGCTTCATGATACGATGGCGTCATGTGCCGAAAATAGCCAATCTACAATGCATCGGAGACGTAACGCCTGTAGATCTGCTGTCGTACAACATAGTAGGGTTTTAGAGTCACAGAGACAGAAAAGTGACATTTCCGAAGCTGAATTTATGCAGCGCTATCTATGCTTTTTTCTGTCCCCCCGCTAACATTTCCAGAAGAAAATAAACACTTCTTAACCGTAATTCTCTGATATTACTCACAGTATGCACACACATGCACGCGCATGCGCATGCACACGCACGCACACACACACACACACACACACACACACACACACACACACACACACACACACACACACACACACACACACACACACTTTAAGACGCATACTATCCCCCCAAAGCATGATCCTGCTTTAAAACTATTCATTAAGAGTAGCAGTTGGAACCACAGACTGCAGAGTCGCACCACAACATATACATATTAGGCCTAATTAAAAATAAATGAGCCAAGTCATATAAACTTCATGCACATACTGTATGTAGACCAACAATTAATTGTATTTAACACCATGAGTGCCACTGACACAAAAGTAACATTAATCATGTATGACTATGCAATGAATAAAGAGGAAAACTAATTCCATATAAATAATCCAAAGGCTGAAATGCGATATTAATGATATGTCATATAATCAGATTTGTAAACCACCATGTAAATGCAGAAAAACAGAGAGATAAAATGAATATTATCATGCAGAAATAATTACATTTGTATCAGTGTACAGCACACTAAGGATCAGAATTGGCAAACCATTATTATTGTCGTTAGCAGGGCGTTTGATGGTCAGCGGGAGTTCTGTGGGTCAATTTAAGATAAATAAATAAAATAATAAATATGACTTTTAACTTGTTCCAGTACAATTTTGAGAGATTATAACGAAGCCTGGAAATTGCCACCAAATTAGTTTGTTTGAACCGCCTGAGTTCAGAACGTTTGATGTTAATCATCTATTGGGCAAGAATGGTTACGTTTATTTTACCTTTATTTGTCCAGACAAACGTGACTATTTGTTTAACGCAACATATTGCTTCACACTCAGGCAATTACAGCACCTTCACACCAGGGAGCCTGTCCATTATAATCACACTTCTACTGCTGGTTACTAACCAGCTCCACCACAGCAGTTAGGGGTTAAGTGGCTTGTTGAAGGTCACCTCTACAGGCACTTTTCAACTCTACATCAGGGCAGAGAATATCCTTCTCACGTTTCTAGGCCTGACCTCGACTAAGTCGAATAGTCGACTGGTTAGTCGCGGGGGCGACTAACCAGTTTTAATAGTTTTTTGGCCAAGTGTACACCTGCAACCACACGTAACTTCCACTTTATTCTTCTTATTCCTTGTCTTTGTATTGGTATTGTTTGTGTTGTAGCGCCTCAGTGCGGCTGCAGAGTTCATGTGCAACCTCTTCCAGAGAGAGATAGAGACACTAGAAATTCTGCTGGAGACACAAAACAAACTGTGTAGACTTGGCCCTTTGAAATAAAATGTATTTTGGCAAAAAAAATAAAATTGGAAGGTTGGAAGTCCGAAACGTCTAACACACTGGGAAAACTAATGCTGCACCCTCTAGCAACTACTGTATACCCGAGGTGCCTTTGTGCAAGGCTGTATGTTCCATCACCGGCCTTTATTCTTTATTCTTTATTTGGATCCCCATTAGCTTCCACTGCTGCGGTCACTATAGTCTTCCTGGGGTCCACATAAAAAAACACAACATAAAACAACATACAATATTCACACAAACAACAACTGACACTTGTCAGTCTGAACCTAAGTTACACTATTAAAATGGCAATGACAATTAGATAATATAGGAACATAGGTTAAACATCGTACAAAAACATACTGATCATTCCAATTGTGTGGTCTCTCTCATTAATATTTGTTTGAGAGATTTTTGTAATAAGTATTTGCTTCTGATTTGTTTCATATTTTCAGATAATGAGTTCCACTGCCTCATCAAGTCACTGCTTTATGTGAAAGTCAAAGTGCCTTTGAGTTCTTATTTTTGAAGGCCTCAGGATATTCAGCAGCTTGGGGTGAAATGCTTCATATGAACAATCAAATATCAGAGACATAATAGTCTCATGCCCCATATATATGTTCATAGCTTACGGGCAACAGCCATAATTATATAGCCATAACCGTGGCTGACTTCTGCTGCAGTTGGACAAATTTCCAGTTGAGGGGCTAGGCTGGGAGGGGTATTAGTGATTCTGGGGTCCCAAACTGTAGAGTGTAGAGGCTCAGAATTCAGGACTCTTCCTTTGACCTGTATTTCCTAACCACTGTCCTCTATCGGGACCATGGCACTACTTGTTTTCCATCCTACCAGGTCAAAACTGATTTGACAGCTAGAATTATAGGGACACCAGGTGAATGTCCTGGCAGGGCGTTCCCTTAGACACTTATTTCTATGATGCAAAGTAAATAGCATTTGTTTATTATTATTAATTTAATTGTTAATTTTGGTGACACTACAGACTACAATACTCTGTGTGCTTATCAGGGTAGAATTCCACGACTTGCAGGTAGTTTAACATAACAGCACCAAGACACCAGTCAAATTCTACGTCAAATAACCTTTTATCAAGGCCATTAACCCACAAAGGACTTAATAAAGGTACAGCATTTTCACACAGCATGGCAAGATATCCATACTGTAGCACATTGCACATGTAAATGGAACGGTGTGTGTGTGTGTGTGTGTGTGTGTGTGTGTGTGGGTGTGTGTGTGTGTGTGTGTGTGTGTGTGTGTGTGTGTGTGTGTGTGTGTGTGTGTGTGTGTGTGTGTGTGTGTGTGTGTGTGTGTGTGTGTGTGTGTGTGTGTGTGTGTGTGTGTGTGTGTGTGTGTGTGTGTGTGTGTGTGTGTGTGCGCGCGTGCGCGTGCGTGCGTGTGTTCTCCCTCTCCCTCTTTCTCTGTCTTGCTCCATCTCCCTCTTCATCACATTTTTAATCAGTACTGCATCCAAATTGAATGTGGATTCAGTTCACATTGAAGCTATTAACTCACACTGAAAGTCTCATGTAGATACTAATGAACGCCAGAGGAATTAAATATTTTTAACCAGAGCTAATTTAAATATTGTAAAATATTCTTAGCATCAATTGAGATCCCATTTGTTTGAATCGAGCGTGGACTGATGAACTGGAGCTCAGATGGAAATCACACTATACTGGCCCAGCATTGAATGTAGTTGGAGTTGTCTCATGACAGAAAGTACGGCTGGGCAATTGATGTAAAATATATCAAAACCGATATTTAGATCCAATACAGACTTAATCTTGCTCATGTAGGGTAATTGATTAATCAGGTTTTTTATTTTATTTTATATATATATAATGTATCAACAAATCAACATGAAAAATGTCTTATAGATTTTTTATAATTGAATAAATCGATTAATCATATTAACCCTGTATTATAATTCATTGTACAACGGAGGCGTACAATAATTATGAAAATAGCCGGTCGGCTATTTTCAGTATTTTCTTTTTTTATAATCGTTCATTAATCGTAATCGGGGCAAAAGTTTTATGATATTGATTTGAAGTCTTATCGCCCACCCCAAACAAAAAGCACCTGGACTCAGAGCTACATATTCACATATTTATTTAAATGTGTTATTCTGAATACATTTAAATCGAATACACATTGCAAAATACCCTCATTGTCGAGTGTGATCCTATTCTTACACATTGTAAAAGGATTATGCACAAGTGTGAGTGGTCACACCACCTGGCCGAATCCAGCGTGGATTCATTTAAATCTGGATCCGTTTCAATCTGAATCCGAGTCAAGATCAGGGCCAGGGGCCTAGCTGATGTCTTGCTCATGTTCTGTGTTCTACAGAGCTACTCCCGGCTTCCTGGAGCCCAGATAGTCACTCTGGAGCCAGCTGGGAATCACACCAAATTGAATTGGAGCGCCATTGAACACTGCTGGCTGTGCCGGCTCAAACAGGGAGGTGTGGGTTGGGTTATAGATTATAGATTATAAAATACAGGAATTTCATCATTGCTAGTTTGGGAGGGATTTTTTATTTATTTAAAAAGGAAAAATCTAACTCATAATTTAAAGTAAATGTTGTTGATAAGTGAACTAGAGCCAACTCATCCACTGGGTTCCGGAATGGATGGCTGTGGATGGCTGTGTCTTATTACAGAATGGAGAATGTTATGGAGAAGAGAAGGAGAAGGCAACAAGCACAACTGGCTTCAAAACACCAACACATGATACACACAAACACCCACAACACCCACACATACACACAACACCCACACAACGTTGTGACTGGGTCTCTATGTGCAGTGTCATCATGGTCATACGGAAATCTGCACTACTTCAAATCCTTGGTATGACTTACATTTTGTTACTTAAAGGCATACTAGGTAACGTTTTCAACCAAACTAAAGTTAAATTGTATATCTTTTGTGAGTGGCAAAAGTTTCACAACACCCACTCCATGAATTTCACCCCCGGAAGCCTTTTATTTATATATTTTCTATTGAACGTGTATGGGGGGGACTTTCCCGGGAAAATGACGTTCGTGGCCGACGTCATGACGTCGTGGCCGACGTCCTGGCCGACGTCATGACGTCGGCCAGGAACTACCGCAACGGTTTCCTGTTTGTCCAGGAACTATCGCGCTAATAACAAAAAGGAACCTCACGCTGATTTTAAGAGAATGTAGGATTGGAAGATCGAAAAAGAACAGAAAAAGAAAGCACAGCTCATGGTAACTAATGCTCCACTGGCTAAGAGAAACGATCCGTAGATAGTATAAAACAATTAAAAGATCGCTTTTTGAAACACTTCCGGTTTCCGGTGAAAACGAATGGAATTCTGGGTAATCGAGGACTACGGAAATTGTATGCAGTGACGGTAGTGACCAGCAGAGGTTTCTAAAAATCGTTATTTGTGATTCTGCATTGTACAACTTTAATGTCAAGTATATTGACTGTCATTTTTGTTTTTACAAATAAAGGCTGACAGAGAGACAAACGGATGAAACTAGATAATCAAACCCGAACAGCAGCACCAAACAGCACAGCTATATAAATAAAACTCCCATAGCTCAAACAATGCATAATGTAGCATGCTGTATAGGGTTGCACCAGCCCTATAGAGATGTTCTATAATGGGAGAAGAATTACCCTTTTTCAAGTTGATCACTGAATCAGCAGTACATCTTAAGGGTTGGAAGAGCAGAACAGAGAATTATTCAGTAGAACAGAGGAGGGGGCTGATTAGGTATTCCTTAGGTACGATCCAGACTCCAGGGTACCGCTTTACATTTTCATGGCAACATTTACATTTTTAGCCCCATTTAGGCACACAACCCCAGGCACTTATCATAAGTGCATTCAACTGAAGCAGGTGAGGTTATGTTCGATTATGACGTTATTGTAAAGTATTTCTAGTGAGATGATGGGGGTCAGAGGGTGCAGAGATGAGTCTTCCTTAAGACAGGTACAGAGTGGGGTGGGTTCTAACTACCATTTGCTGTATAGGACATAATCTGTGCAGCAATCACTGTCACCATTATGTGAGGAAGGCACTTTCTGGAAGGCTGTATCTGTCATCAATATGTCAATCAATTCAACTAAGTGTTTTTCTTTCTTTCTTCCTTTCATTCAGTGCAGTTAAATGACCTCTACAGCGCTGCTTTTCTTAAAAGACTACCCTGTGCGCAAGGACAAAAACAGACATTTATGAAATCACTCACATGCGCACAGCACATGCGTGTGCCACAGCTTACTGCTTACTGCTTGCAGGTCTTAACGGCTAATGAAGCTATTTTAGGAGCACTCTAGCACCCCATGTATCTGTTAAAAAATATAATTTTGACATTGAAAAAAGCTTGACCTGTAAAAGGCATGCATCCTATTTGCTGTTCTGGTGTAAAATGCAGTTCTAAATGAATGTATGTGAACTGCCAGGCGTGTTATCACGTCTCCACCAGCTCCCAATCTAGGTGAGGAAATTAACTTCTATTAAAAAATTCAGCTGGATGAGATGGCCGGTAATAGAGGCTAATAGAGCAAGGCGTTATTAAGCAATGAAGGATGTATAATATGTTTGTATGTGTGTGTGTGAGTGTGAGTGTGAGTGTGAGTGTGCGTGTGCGTGTGCGTGTGCGTGTGCGTGTGCGTGTGCGTGTGCGTGTGTGTGTGTGTGTGTGTGTGTGTGTATGAGCGTTGTATCTCTTTGAGGTGTGTATATGCCAGTGTTTTAGCCCTGAAGCCAACTCTATCCAGACCTCCTCAAAAACCCAGAGGGCTTTAGACCTGGTGGGGGGGATCAGAGCTCCCCCATCCCTGCTGCTGGGACCTTATCACTAATGCTGTATGAGCAATTTTGTGTGTGTGTGTGTGTGTGTGTGTGTGTGTGTGCGCGCGTGTTTGTGTGTGTGTGTGTGTGTGTGTGTGCGTGTGTAGTGTTTGTGTGTAAGAGAGAGAATACAGAGAGTGAGACAGACAAAGAGTGAGACAGAGGGTGGGAGGTGCAGAATGAAACCAAGAGAGGTACATTAGCATATTTGTATGCCAGCGTTGTTGCATCTGTATGTGTGCGTGCATGTGTCCGTGTGTGTACGCTCACAAAGTAACTGTGTATGCGTGTAAGCTTGTGGGTATGCTGTGCAAGGTGTGTTGTGTGCGTGCGCCTGCAGGCATGTGTGTGTGTGTGTGTGTGTGTGTGTGTGTGTGTGTGTGTGTGTGTGTGTGTGTGTGTGTGTGTGTGTGTGTGTGTGTGTGTGTGTGTGTGTGTGTGTGTGTGTGTGTGTGTGTGTGTGTGTGTGCGCGCGCCTGTAGGCATGTGTGTATTTGTGCACACATTGGCAGTGGGCCAACTTGGGAATTCTGACAGATGTAAAAGCAGAGAGGACATAAACTGATGTTCAGTGGATGCTCACAGAATCTGCCCACCGAACCCCATCTACTGATAAGGGTAGATGCAGTTTCCTTAGCCAGATGTAATGCAATTGCAGAGTAAATGTACTTTCAAAGTGAATTTGTAGTGTGGGTTTTAAATTTCATTCCACATCACTGCCAAAGCTATGACATGGAAAAGGCTGCTGGATGAGCTGAACTTTATTTATTTAAAAAGGGTCGAAAAAATAAGAGGCTTTAATAGAAATTAGATCCATTCGTCACTTGCATACGTACAGCCACTTAAACCCTGTAGACATAGTAAACTGTCTGGACCTGAGTTGGCTCTGTACTTGGGACCGCTATTTCCCTCTACACCAAATCTCTTCACCAAAAGTAGCTGATCTAGTTCAAGCTCACAACGCATAGTATTGTGAGCTTGTAGATCTACCCCCCCCCCCCAAATGAATGTATGAACAAATGAAAGACTGATACACTATAGCAGCATTATCAGTGTTGTAAAATTAATTAAGCTTGACCCACATCGCGGCCAGCATCTTAACCTAATCTCATAACTATAATGAATAACTCTTAAGCATTGTAAGCATATCGACATGTGTAAGCATGTCGATATCAGTTATCACTCACATACTATGTGTTTCTCACGTCATGTTCTCTCCTTTATCAAAATACTGCAGTTCCCAAGTATACTGGATGTCATTGTTGAAGTACAACTGTCATCTGATTGCTAGAACATTATGTTTTCAATCTATTCCTATTCAAATATGGCTTACTTCTATATATATATCTCGTGTGTTTAATAAACTTCAGAACGTGTGTGCTATCTTGTTCTCCAAGCTCGTGCTCGGCTAATTCAATCAAATGAAAAGTCACCACCTCTGACTAGAGGAGAGCAATCAGGATCACACCAGCGTTTTAAATCACAGCAATCAGCATCCTGTGTTGGTGTTCTAAAAATCCACTTGGGACCCAAAAGAGAAAGAACAGGCTCATTAAAATATACTTCTATCCTCGTCATGCAAGAGGCCTACCACAAGTAGACCTCAGGGCCTAGTTTCGAAACCAGCTCATAATTTAAGAACTGCTGATTATGGAAGATATAGCTTCCATCACAGTAAAATCCAGAGTGTTAATCTAACTCAGAGTGTAAAAATGTACCTGTAAGGATCACAATTTACTGCATAGGCTTAGCTTTCCTACATGTAGTGGTTGAGTTAGGGCTCTCTACTCTACTCCAGTTTCATATACAATGGCTGGAGGAAGTCAGAAACCCGACACCTGCATTAAGCCTCAAGTCCGACTAATACGCCATCATTTATTTTAGGTCATGACAGTCAATATGTAGCACATGGTGAACATTTGGGGTTCAAGTATGATATAGGCAATGATAGACAATACAGAAAATACTTTATACACACTTGTGTATTATGTATGCTGTCATTTCTAAATTAGCTTTATTTTAACATAGAAATAAATGCACAGAGCAGACCTTTCCATTCATAACAACACTGTGCTAAGCTAACTCGGAAGAGGACATAATCAATCCCTGGGGGCCTCTGTTTGTTCTATAGGGACATGCATTGGTTATATGGTATCTATACATTTATAGCTATGATTTCTATATTGTAAATGTGTGAGCCCACAAACTAAAACAGGTACTGATAATTGTGATTGTTGGTAAATAAAAGGTTTGCAAGAGTGAGAACTGAGGCTTGCTGAGCACATCAGTGGACTTCCCTCCATTCAAGACATATACGATGAACGCTGTGTCAGCAAAGCTCGTAGAATCGTCACAGATTGTAAATCACCCCAACCATGGACTGTTTCACATGGAAAGTGGCTCTGCAGCTGTAAAGCCACTGGCTGTAGATTGCTAAAGACCTTCTTCCCCCAGGCCATGTGGCACATGAACGAGCCGGCCAAAGTAAAGAAATATAAGCTTGGGAAACGCTACTCCCCCTCACCCCCAATAATTGCTGTCCTCACAAGTATAGTAGCGTGTGTGTGTGTGTGTGTGTGTGTGTGTGTGTGTGTGTGTGTGTGTGTGTGTGTGTGTGTGTGTGTGTGTGTGTGTGTGTGTGTGTGTGTGTGTGTGTGTGTGTGAGAGAGAGAGAGAGATAGCAATTACGTAGAGAGTACAGACAAAGGAAGAGAGAGAGAGAGAGAGAGAGAGGATAGATAGATGAGGAAAGAGATGAGCAGGGAAGAAAAGATACAGCAAGTGAAAGAAAGGGCAGAGAAATATGGATGGATGAGAGCAATGAGCCACTGGCCAAGACACACACTCTCACTCCCTCTCTCTCTCTCTCTCTCTCTGTAAATCTGAATCAACCTGACAAGGTTCTATGCATATCCCTGTACATTCAGATCCAACCTGTTGTTGGAGAAAGAGAGAGAGAGGGAGAGAGAGAAAGAGGGAGGGAGGGAGATAAAAGTGATATTATCAGACGCAGACAGACAGATAGATATCAGAGAAAGGGCACAGTGATGTCAGAGAGACAGAAACAGACAGGCTCACGTGGACAAACATACCACCACAGACAGACAGACAGACAGACAGACAGACAGAGAGAGACAGACAGATTAACTGACAGATACAGACATACAGAGATATACAGACAGACACAGAGGCAGAGAGCAGGCAGGTCGATGCGTTCGGAGACGCCCAGGGTCTGGGCGACAGCTGTTGCATTGGGACTTTATCAGATTAAAATCTGTCCATCTCCGCTCTGGGAGGGAGGGACTCAGTTAACTGCTGACCTCAGACCAGCAAAAGCCCTGATAGTACACGGCTTACATTTTATGCCGTGTATGTTTTTTGTGATATTTATTCCATCACCTTCCTCTCTTTCATATGACAATTATTCTGCAGTCTATAAGCTCATTCTGGTTTATAGATGCCCACCAGCCCTCCAGTCACCTGCTACAGTACTGCCGGTCCTCTGACCCTGATCGACCCCCTATTAGCTGCCTACAAGCTACTGTTGCAGCAAATCCCATATGGAGGGGAGTTAGACAGGTTGAAATCTGGCCATCCGCCAGACCTAGTTACCAATACACAATACACAAGTCCTACTTTTCACTACATGGCTAACGGCAGTGTTTCTCAGATAGGGGTACTTTGTTCTAAAAGAAAAACAATTTATTCCACGTTCATAAAATCAATTACATCTTGAAACTGTCAAACACATTTAAAACAATCTTAATATGCCATATATTTTCAATGCCAACCAATCACCAATATCAGTCAGAGCCAGAGGTACACTGGCTAGGAGTTCGAAAACCACTACCTTACAGGAAGTAAATGTACCCGGCTACACTGTGCTGTCATTTCAAGCCTTTTTACGGCATGGCTCTGTAGGAGGCTCTGTAGGATTCTCCTCCTATTGGCCACTTCTTCCATAGTGTCCAGGGTGGTACCGAAGACAGAACCAGCATTCCTGAGAAGCTTGTTCAGCCTCTTGCCGTCACCTTCCTTGACGCTGCTCCCCCAATGCACAGTACGTACCACCGCATACAGCACTGTGAAGGCCACCACTGACTGGTAGAACATGTTCAGCATGTTCTGTTCATGTTATCATTCTAACTGAAAGAAAATAATAATGTACCAAGCAACTGACTGAAAAACAATATCTGAATTGCAATTGGATTTGACTGTTGTGTGAATGTGCAATGAATGCTGTTTTGTGTTGAAACATAACCTATTCCATTTCTATTTAACATCATTCGGGAGCAGGCTGTAGGGGCTGTAGAATTTATACAGGACAGATGGAGGATTGAACCATGATGAATACAATGGCTACATCTAGAACTATGGCCCTGCCTCCCTCCCCAACACCAGAGCCTCCCACAGCCCTGCAACAACCATACACAACTCATTTACAATATTAGCTCATGCCTGGAGCCATACCTTATCCCATTTCATTTCATCTCATTTACAATTGGTTAATTTATTTTTTTCTTTAAGTCTACTCATGCCTTTCCTCCAGTACCCAACCCCCAACACTTTCCTATTACGGTCCCTAACTCAACACTGTTTCTTCTGTTAAAGATTATTATTC
Source organism: Gymnoscopelus braueri (assembly GCF_963280865.1). NCBI lineage: Eukaryota > Metazoa > Chordata > Actinopteri > Myctophiformes > Myctophidae > Gymnoscopelus > Gymnoscopelus braueri. The sequence goes on from NC_137614.1 coordinate 21,795,100, forward strand.
ATATTATAATTTTTTATTTAGATATTCAAGTGCTACTAATAGAGTAAAGTTGCAAGGGACTCTGGGGATATCTCCATTAGACATGATATACCACACAGACTGATCAAACAGACTGTTACATTTATAATAGTTTTAAAACATATTTAAGGACTACTATTAAAATCAAACCAAAAGCAGTAAGAGAGGGAGCAATTTACATTTTCTTAAACAAATCTATCATTCATCTAGATTTGTACTGCTACAATACAAATCATGTATTAACGTAAATTATGTATGCCAAAGGCTTCCTCCTTCACTCTCACTCATGACTGAAAAGAGAACAGACAATTTGTAACCCAATTCTTCTTGAGGGCAGAACAGCAGCCCTTCACCACTGCACTGTGTGAATAAAAAAAAGGGGGCCGCAGCTCCGCCCAACCCCCATCTCAACCTCTCTGCCACTGCCGGAGGCAAACCAACACACTTTACAACCATTAGCATATTCCCTGACTTACAAATTACACTATTTCATTTCATTTAATTCAATTCACAATGGGAATGACTCAGGCCCTGTAACATACATTGCCCAACGCCACCCCATATCGCAAGGCAAATCCAGTCTTTACTACACCCTATGCTAGTGTAGCACCACTCCAGCTTACCTAGTCACTAGACCTTTGTTAGTTCACAATGATATAAATAGAAACACTACTACTAACTACTAAAAACACAAAGGAGCTCATAAAAAGGTCTCACCTCAAAGCAGAGGAAAATAATGAATTGCAGGGACATGCCATTGCTTAAGAGACATTGGGGAATTGAGTTATATATTTCATAATATAGTACTTACATCAAAACTAAACAGGGTGCTATGCATTTGCTAAGGAGACATTGCTATTATTAATATTCTATATACTATAGCTGCAGCCATTGATATGACAGTAACCTTGACACTAAAGACAAGACACCACACCACAACGTTTGCTGGTTTAAATCACTGGTTCTGCTGGGAAAATCTGTATGGGACAAGTGAATAAGAAATGCTCTCCCCTGGCTCAGTGACCTCTAACAAGGTATGTTGAGCCAGGCAAACTCCCAAAAGCCTCTCAGTGACTTACAGTTGAGTGTGTAGTTGTACTGGTGCGTGCATATATGAGTACTACTGTGTGAATATGACACAGAGCAGCATCTCTGTCAACTTTTCCTGAATAAATAAAGGTTTTAAAAATGAAGCATCTGCAGAGCCAGTCTTCCACCAGGGCTGTCGTGCATCACAAAAAATTCCGGTGGGGGCACAGGTTCACAAAAAAAAACATGTACACAATACAAATCAATAGACACCACAGCTAGCAGAACTAAATAAAGGATAAGGGTTGCTAGCTTAGAGATAGCAGCGTAAAACAGGGTAAGCACAGAGTGGGTGATCTATGACAGGTGTATCGTGGGTAGGTGGCGGGTGGGGAAGATGTAATCGGTCTCCATTTCTTTAAAAATGACTTGACTGGGTGGGGTGGAGTTATAAGCCCAGTACAGGATAAGGATAATTCCTTTTAACAGGACATTCATGAAAGTCCTTGCGGGCTTGTTTCCAATGAGGGCCTGTGAGCAATTAGGGGTTAAGAGTCTTGCTCAGGGACAAATTTCATTTCATCGACACATATGCTGGCGTGGCCTGGAATCGTACCTGGGGCAACCTGGGCCTCTGGCTCCCTAGGCAGGCTCACTAACCACTCAGCTATGGCCCCTTGCTACATACTGTAGATTGTATTATTTGTGTTTAACACTACTTATTCACTAGTTCAGGAAACCAAGATAGCAGCGAGACTGGATAGTCATTTTGAGAGGATTGATCCCCCCCAAAATAATGTTTTTGCATCAAGCGGTTACATTTTGAGCATTTGTGGCGCCCCCTATGGATCAAAGTGGAAATGCTTTTGGGGATTTGTTGAGTAAACCACCCTTGACATGTGATTCAAATTTGGGATTGACCGGACGTTTCGTTCGTTTGGCCTTTTTTGTAAAACAGGCCCCTTCCTCTAACTTTGGAAGCCATTTACGGACAAACGGCAAATGACTATCAAAATTCCGCTTAGAGATGTTTATCACATGGGTCCAGAGATTTTTGTGAAATTTGGACCAAATATGTGGGAGGAGGAGCTAAAAGTGTGTTTTGAAGAAAATTCTAAATGGCGGAAAATCTATCCTGATGCAAATGGGCGTGGCCTATATGGGGAGTTGCGTCATGACCAAAGGAATCAAAGGGATAAAGATTTTTATTCTACGACCTACGGTTCAAGAGTTATAGGCCAAAACGTAAAGTGGGCTGTTATAGCGCCACCCTGGCCACCAATATGTAATATATACATGACTGGTGTAATATATTTTTCAATAATTTTGCAATTTTTTTTAGTAACTCTAGCCCTTACGGTTTCTGAGAAAAAAATACTTGAATGGGAGTTTTTTCATTTTCCCATTAAAGTGGAAGGGGAAATTTAATGCACTAATAAATCAATATCAATTAAACTATGTAACCAATCTCTTAGCAAAATACAAGCGCACGATTCCCGGTGAAGCCGGTCATTTTAACATATGACACTAAATTGGGAAAAATAAACTGTGGGAGGAGATGCGGTCCAAAATAAACTGATAGGGACTCGGAGGATAACAATAGTCTGGTTGCCCTGTTAGGGCAACCACACTAATGAAGACTCTCTGTGAGGAGAGACTTTAAACACAGCCGGGCTCTGACGTCACAGTGGCCGATTCTGATTGGTCAATCGAGGCAACCTCCTGACGTTGCACACCTCCGATCTGCGTGTATACGTTGCCATGGTTACGGTGTGCCGCAAGGTTTAAAGTTGCGTTACCCAGGCGACCCATTTAATGATGATTATTGCCAGACCCAAGGGGTCGGCCTACATGAGGCTTTGTACCTGTTTTCTCCATACATGGGCATGCCCCCTTTGCCCTTAGGCCCCAGCCATAAAAGTCTGTCCCCCTTTCGTCCATACATGGTCATACACAGGCTGACACGTCATGTGAAGTCCGGCTTATAAAAGTCTGTCCCCCTTGAACCCAAGGGGTCGGCCTACATGAGGCTTTGTACCTGTTTTCTCCATACATGGGCATGCCCCCTTTGCCCTTAGGCCCCAGCCATAAAAGTTTGTACCTGTTTTCTCCATACATGGGCACGCCCCCTTTGCCCTTAGGCCCCAGCCATAAAAGTTTGTACCTGTTTTCTCCATACATGGGCATACACAGGCTGACACGTCATGTGAAGTCCGGCTTAGCCGTGACGTAGTGCTCTGATCTTATAAAGTAAGATCAGAGCTAATAAGTACTTATTCTGGGTCTGGCAGAACCAGGACTCCTGGTCTTGTTTAGTTTACACTCATGAGGCGAGTCAAAGCCGATATTATAGGCCCCGCCCCTATTGGAACTTCGTTACTGCTCCCGTTAGCCGCCGTTAGCATCGCTAGCGCTACAATGCTAACGTTACAATGGCGTTTCCCATAGACTTCCGTTAGCAATGCTAACCTGGAGCTAGCTAGCTTGAACGTGCAGTGCAGATGTTGTTTTGGGCTGGTGGAAGAAATACTCGCATTTATTTCTTACGAGTATCAATGCCACAATGTAAAAATACTCTGTTACAAGTCAGAGTTCGGTATTAAAAATGTACTTGAGTAGAAGTATAAAGGTATTGGCATAACATGTACTTAAAGTACCAAAAGTAAAAGTATTTATGCAGAATGTTTTTAAAATGTATGAAAATCCTTTGAAAATAGCAGATCTACAAGCTCACAATGTGCACATGGCGATGCATTGTGAGCTTGTAGATCGGCTATTTTCAAATGGCCAAAGTTTAAATAGGGCTGAAGTGGGTAATGTATGTTTTGTAATAATAACCAAAATCTACAAAGTAACTAGTAAATTAAGTTTTCAAATAATTGTAGTGGAGTAAAAGTACAATATTTGACTCTGAGATGTAGTGGAGAAGTAAAGGTATTGGAAATTGGAAATACTCCAGTAAGGTAAAAAAAAAAACCTCAAAATTGTACTTGAGTACATGTACTTAGTTACTTTACACCACTGGTTTTGGGATTGTTGACTATGTGATAATGTGCTGATTCATGAATGCACTGAATACATGAATAATACATTGAATCTCTGCTTTTAACTTTATACTACACTAAATAGTTGGAATGTTTAATTAGATTAAATTCGTTGTTTTGTTTTTCATGTTATGTAAGCTATTGATGTTAAATTATATTTGAAGATAGGATTTGTATATTAAGATTGTATTATTATTATTATTAGTAGTAGTATTATTACATTCCCTTGTGGTCTTGTAGATCAGAGCTTCTCAACCTTTGTTCAGCTCTGGACCCACTAGCATATTTAGAACAATCTCCTCAAGGACCCTCCTCCCCTCCCCAAAACAATATACACTATGTAGTCAATAAGAAGGCATAACACGGTCATTTCACATTTTTATATTTATTCACATTTCACATTACAAGATCTTGAAACAGACATACATTTAACAAAAGTACAATTTTAAAACATAAATGGCAGATCTACAAAGGTAAAGTGTCGTAATATTCTGTACATGTAACAAAAGTACATTTATTTTGCATTTTTAAAACTCTGGGGCCTGGGCCCAATGCCCATTGGGAACGATGTCCATTAGAAATGTGTGCCCCTCCCCGTACCCACTGTACCCGCTGTCAGAGTCACAGTGTGTCTGTCCATCACTGCCCCTCCCGTTTGTATGAGAGCGGGCGAAAACTTCTGGGAACTCAGATTAGTCCATCACTCACTCCCTCCCTCAGCTTCTTAGCGATAAGCAAGGCCACGATTCCACCACAAAAAAGGATGAGCGCCGCCGTAGGTGACAAAAATATGGCAAGCGGTATTGCCACTAGCGACAAAATGAGCATGGTCCAGGGGAACTCACGGCTGCAGGCGGCGCAGGTCACCACGCCGTTACGGCCGCTGTCCTCCTCCTCCTCCTCCGTCCTGATGATATTGGGTTGGTTGGGTTGGACGTCCTTCAACACCTTCGCGTTGGTGTGGAACCTGATGTCGTTGACGTTGTCCTTGAAGATGATGGCTGCACAGTGAGGACATTCCTTGATGGTGATGATGTCATCACCGCTGTGCCGGTGGCGCCTCCCAAACAGCGAGCGGAGGCGGGACAGGCGTGGTTTCTTCTTCTGGGTCTCTGGGACGCGAGAGTGGAGATCATGCTCTGTCTCTGACCTCTGCTGCTGCATCATATTAACCATGTCCATGTACCCTTGACACATGACTCTTTATATCTCTCTCTCTCTCTCTCTCTCTCTCTCTCTATTGTACTGTTGTCTACAGACAGTAGGATCAGACAGAGTTCAAGGTGTAGGTCTCTGAGCATTTATACATAGCCTGGCTCTGACGTCACAGTGACAACCTCCTGACGTTGCATACAAGACCTCCGGATCTGTGTGTGGACGTTGCCATGGTTACTTACGGTGTGCCGCGAGGTTTAAAGTTGCGTTACCCAGGCGACCCATTTAATGATGATAATTTAGTTTACACTCATGAGGCGAGTCAAACCTGATATTATAGGCCCCGCCCCTATTGGAACTTCGTTACTGCTCCCGTTAGCCGCCGTTAGCATCGCTAGCGCTACAATGCTAACGTTACAATGGCGTTTCCCATAGACTTCCGTTAGCAATGCTAACCTGGAGCTAGCTAGCTTGAACGTGCAGTGCAGATGTTGTTTTGGGCTGGTGGAAGAAATACTCGCATTTATTTCTTACGAGTATCAATGCCACAATGTAAAAATACTCTGTTACAAGTCAGAGTTCGGTATTAAAAATGTACTTGAGTAGAAGTATAAAGGTATTGGCATAACATGTACTTAAAGTACCAAAAGTAAAAGTATTTATGCAGAATGTTTTTAAAATGTATGAAAATCCTTTGAAAATAGCAGATCTACAAGCTCACAATGTGCACATGGCGATGCATTGTGAGCTTGTAGATCGGCTATTTTCAAATGGCCAAAGTTTAAATAGGGCTGAAGTGGGTAATGTATGTTTTGTAATAATAACCAAAATCTACAAAGTAACTAGTAAATTAAGTTTTCAAATAATTGTAGTGGAGTAAAAGTACAATATTTGACTCTGAGATGTAGTGGAGAAGTAAAGGTATTGGAAATTGGAAATACTCCAGTAAGGTAAAAAAAAAAACCTCAAAATTGTACTTGAGTACATGTACTTAGTTACTTTACACCACTGGTTTTGGGATTGTTGACTATGTGATAATGTGCTGATTCATGAATGCACTGAATACATGAATAATACATTGAATCTCTGCTTTTAACTTTATACTACACTAAATAGTTGGAATGTTTAATTAGATTAAATTCGTTGTTTTGTTTTTCATGTTATGTAAGCTATTGATGTTAAATTATATTTGAAGATAGGATTTGTATATTAAGATTGTATTATTATTATTATTAGTAGTAGTATTATTACATTCCCTTGTGGTCTTGTAGATCAGAGCTTCTCAACCTTTGTTCAGCTCTGGACCCACTAGCATATTTAGAACAATCTCCTCAAGGACCCTCCTCCCCTCCCCAAAACAATATACACTATGTAGTCAATAAGAAGGCATAACACGGTCATTTCACATTTTTATATTTATTCACATTTCACATTACAAGATCTTGAAACAGACATACATTTAACAAAAGTACAATTTTAAAACATAAATGGCAGATCTACAAAGGTAAAGTGTCGTAATATTCTGTACATGTAACAAAAGTACATTTATTTTGCATTTTTAAAACTCTGGGGCCTGGGCCCAATGCCCATTGGGAACGATGTCCATTAGAAATGTGTGCCCCTCCCCGTACCCACTGTACCCGCTGTCAGAGTCACAGTGTGTCTGTCCATCACTGCCCCTCCCGTTTGTATGAGAGCGGGCGAAAACTTCTGGGAACTCAGATTAGTCCATCACTCACTCCCTCCCTCAGCTTCTTAGCGATAAGCAAGGCCACGATTCCACCACAAAAAAGGATGAGCGCCGCCGTAGGTGACAAAAATATGGCAAGCGGTATTGCCACTAGCGACAAAATGAGCATGGTCCAGGGGAACTCACGGCTGCAGGCGGCGCAGGTCACCACGCCGTTACGGCCGCTGTCCTCCTCCTCCTCCTCCGTCCTGATGATATTGGGTTGGTTGGGTTGGACGTCCTTCAACACCTTCGCGTTGGTGTGGAACCTGATGTCGTTGACGTTGTCCTTGAAGATGATGGCTGCACAGTGAGGACATTCCTTGATGGTGATGATGTCATCACCGCTGTGCCGGTGGCGCCTCCCAAACAGCGAGCGGAGGCGGGACAGGCGTGGTTTCTTCTTCTGGGTCTCTGGGACGCGAGAGTGGAGATCATGCTCTGTCTCTGACCTCTGCTGCTGCATCATATTAACCATGTCCATGTACCCTTGACACATGACTCTTTATATCTCTCTCTCTCTCTCTCTCTCTCTCTATTGTACTGTTGTCTACAGACAGTAGGATCAGACAGAGTTCAAGGTGTAGGTCTCTGAGCATTTATACATAGCCTGGCTCTGACCCCTGCTGAAAAAACCAGCACAGACCAGCTTATGGTGGTTGCTGGTTTTAGCTGGTTTTAGCTGGTATTAGCTGGTCTTAGCTGGTCTTAAGCTGGTTTAGATGGCATACCAGGCTGGACAAGCTGGTCAGGCTGGTCAGGCTGGTTTGCCAGTGTAGTTGGTTAGCTGGTCACTAAGCTGGATTCTGCTGGTCTTTGCTGGTCAGCCAGCTGGCTGGCTGGACTGACCAGCAAAGCCAAGCTGGTAGCTGGTCTTTGCTGGTCAAATGGGTGGACTGCCCAGCAAAGACCAGCTTACCAGCTAGACTTAGCTGGTCAGATGGCTGGACACTGGACAGACCAGCAAAGACCAGCTTAGCAGCTGGTCAAGTTTGGTTAGATCCCGATCCAACATGTGGATCGGGACTCCCAGGGGGGTCCCCACGTGATTTGGGGGTGGTCCCCAGATGACAGTGAAGTGATAATTTAAGGACCTTTAAGACCTTTTTAGTACCTAAAAAACCCCCACCATTACTGCATTAAAAGTAATCAACAAACTATACTATAAAAAAATGTCAAACATTGGCCAAATTGTCTAACAATAATAATAATATAAGAAAACATTTTGAAAATAGCAGATCTACAAGCTCACAACACCTTCCTTGCGAGGCGTTGTGAGCTTGAAGATCTGCTATTTTCACAATAGAGTCAAACTAAACGTAATGCATCAACTCCTACATTCCAAGTGCTTTAAGGGTGGGGGGTCCCCAGTTCAAATATGATTATTTTGGGACGTCGCGGCCTGAAAGGGTTGAGGACCACTGGGTTAGATCACGTGTGTGTTTCCCAAAACAGTGGGTCGGGGCCCATTTGTGGGTCATGTACACATCACGAGGAAAGATCCCTTTTTTTGTTTCCTACAAAAATATATTACTATATTATTTCAAAACATTTCCCAACCAAAAATCTAAAATCTTCATCAATAAAAAAACAAATAAATACAAAATCTAAGAAATTCCATCAATTAATAAAAAAAAGCATGCAGTGAAAATAGCAGATCTACAAGCGTTGTGAGCTTGCAGATCTGCTATTTTAACTAGTTTGGATCCCGGGGAGACATCATACCTGCCATTAGACTGTGAAGATTTTCTTCTGTTACAATTGCCCCCCCCCCCAGTATATACAGTATATTTTATTTTATTGTATTGTATTGTATTGTATTGTATTGTATTGCATTGTATTTTACTTTACATTTCTTGTCCTTTTCTTGTGATGTGACATAAATATTATATTTAATAATAATAATAATAATAATAATAATAATAATAATAATAATAACAATAATGTATTATTATTATCATGACAACATTCATCCAAACTTATTTACTTAATTTCGCAATTGGCAAATAATATGCTAGTTTGATTCTAAATAACACTTTTTTTGCTATGGTTACCAAAATGAACAGATCTACAGATCTACATCTTGTCGCAATTTGACGTGTTGTGAGCTTGTACATCTGTTTTTACAGAGAAGCGGGCCCTTTATGGGCCCTGAGCAGTGTTGCCATATCTGCTTATTATAAGTGACTTTGGGCTTGTTTTTCTGTAAAGTTGCTTGTAAATATTAGTGAAATATTTCACTTATTATTTTTGAAAATAGCAGATCTACAAGCTCACAATGTGTTGCAATGTGTTGCGACGCACTGTGAGCTTGTAGATCGGCTATTTTCAAATAGGTTTAAATGTCGCTTCTTTTGGGCTTAATTTTTTTCACAGACCTGGCTGCTTATTTCTCTCACAAAATCTGGCAACACTGTCTCAGCAGGCTCGTGACCCTTGAACTCTATGCTCGCGACCGCTCGGGATACGCGGGGAGAATGAATGTCTGAGGCGAGCTGCCTGCAGGCTGCAGCTCTCACTTCAGTAGAAAGTTTATTGCGTTGCTTTGGATTCATCAAAAATAATTTTAAACCGGCTTCAGAGAAGATAAAAGAAAGAAGAAGAAGCGGCGGACATTTTAGGTGAGTGTTGACACACAGAAATACTATTTATGTAGGCGTTTTAGCCTACTATTACTGTATTGATAATTAAGTGCGTAGGCTGCTGTGTTCGAAGTCAATCACAAGTGACTCATGTCATGACCCAACTCTACACATTTAGTTATTTAATTTGTCTTGATAAAGGGATTATGACAATAATTACAATAAATTATAGTGGGAATATACAATATAATTTATACTATAGGCCACTACTGCTTGCCTGTGTGCCGCTCAAAACTAAATTCAGAATATGACGTCTGTGTGTGTGTGTGTGTGTGTGTGTGTGTGTGTGTGTGTGTGGACACACGCTTTCAGTGATGAAGCTACAGAGTGTTTTAATATCCCGTGAACTCTGAACATTAATGATTCCCTTGTCTGTCTCAGACTGTCTGTCTGTCTGTGTGTGTGTGTGTTATTATTACACATTTATTTGGCTGCAGTGGCCAAAATGAATGGTTTGCAGCCCTACTAAAAGAGAAAAAGGAACCCAGAGAGAACCATTATGTGTTATGCCCCCCCCCCCCCCCCCTCCCACAAAGAGAAGAAAACAGTTTGAAGGTAAAGTGATATTGTTTTGTTAAATATTAAAGTAATCATTGCTTGTTCAGTAACAGGGGTCTCCCAGACTCTCCACCTCTTTAGTAAGCCGAAAATGCATTTCCAGGAATACCAAATTTAACCAATCAGAACTCATACAGGATACAGGATAAATAAGTTACAATTGGAAGTGATGACACAAAGAAGTGGGCATACAAAATTTGAACCCATTTAGACCAGGAACGCATCTGTGTAATTGTTTTGATTTCTTTGGCTAGACCTTTGGCTTCAAAAATAGCAGATCTACAAGCTCATAGCGCGACACCGAGTGGCGCGCTATGAGCATGTAGATCTGCTATTTTTGAAAATCTTTGAATATATATGTTTTAAAGTGAACATTTGTACCTCAAATCTTTTTCCTTTTATGTTCAAAAAACTTTTAGGATTTAGAGAGCATTTTTAGAATCGGCCCCAGGTCTTAATGGGTTAAAGCTGCACTATGTAACTTTCCTCTTCTACCCCGGATTTGAACCCGGTTTCCTGAGCAAGTGCTGTAACCTTTTACCATTGAGCTAATAGAGCCTGCCTGCTTGCTCAGGTGATACATTGAATCTTGACCATCAGATCAAAATTCATGTCAGATCCTGTGTCTAGGTGAGACATGACCTTTGACACTATCTAAATGTCTCAATAGAAGAGCAGGGAGACTAAATACAACCACCCCAATTATATAAGTTATATTGTATTATTTGTATTAACATACTCTAACATACAGATTGTATGTTATATTGTATTAATATACTCTACGATACAGGTTGCATAAAATTACATTTTATTCCACTTTAACTTTCTAACAAAAAACATCTTGTTTTATCCAAAATATATTACTTGCACTACCTTTAGACTCTGACTCGTCTGAATACGGTGGAGATGCTGTTGTTCCCCAAGCTATCCACGACGAAATGTCAAGTACAGTCATACCCAGAAGAAGGCCAAAGAGTTGGAGCTGGACCTACAGCATCTTAAAACTAAGTAAGCAATGACTAATGTTAACGAAACAGTTGCATGAGTTTGCTCTTCTCTTTTTGTATATATCGATATGTTGGTTATTTGTTCTCATGTTCTTTTTTACTTAGATCTTGACCACAAATGTTAAAAAACATTATATAGAAAGCATGTTAAATGGAGTGGACAGATGCTAGGCTCATTATTAAACTGGTATCCTACTAAGGCATACATCAATTCAGTTTTTATTTTTTATTTTTCCGTACCCTGTTCATGCTTTAAGATGCAACAAATTAGAGATTGCAAAACTGAAACTGGAGGAAGGGCCCCAATATAGCTCTGCAGCAAAGCCTGACATCCCTGCTGCAGATAAGCAAACCAGTGACAGCATAGGTGTGTTTAGACAGTGATACTGTTCTACGGAAAATGGTGACAATGTGTACAATATAAGTACTGTGATACTGCCAAAAGGAGCTTAAATATGATTCTCTACATTTTCAGTTGCAACTTCCTCCGTTTCCTCTTCCCCCGAGTCAGACGATTTGGCATCGACACCTGGGATGTTTGACGGCAACGGTGACAAGGTATTGAAGAAACATACTGTGTAGGACAGTGGTTCTTAAAAGTGGGGTTCCACAGTGTCCCCAGCTAAATAAGAAACAGTTATCATTTCAAAAATAGGCAACGTGTCATGATGCATCGTGAGCTTGTAGATCAGCTATGTTTTGCTATTTTTGAACTATTTTTGAACAGTTTTGCCTATGGCATGAACAAAATAGGGATGCCGGGTGGAAAAGGTTAATTTCACTACTATTTTACCAGCTAGAATGTAATCCAATGACAATGTACTGTATAATAATTACTTCAACTCTCCCCACCTACAGTATAGACAGTTGTAGAATTCTGTACTAAATGTAATCCAACAATTAACATCTTCTCTATTGGAGGTCCATGGCACCAACTCTTTTCTAAATGGGTCCACATTTGGGGGTCCTTGAAAATGTAATTTCTTTACAGTAAATTCTGTTTGAAGTGGGCCTGCTTTTGTCAAAAATGAGTCTGAAATGTCATGGTAAAATGTTTTTTAATTTCTAAAACATGTGTTGTTTTCTTCTGTTTCAGGTCCACATTGGCTCTGGTGTGTGGCTCGAAAAGGAGATCTGGAAGATGGTGGCAGCAAACACCAAGGACTCCCTGTTCATGAAGGAGCTTGCTGTTGCCATTTGGGGGACAACAACCCTGAAGACCATGCAGGAGCCTTACAAAGAATGCCCCACTAGCAAGGGGGAGGCCAAACCCCCCTGACCGCAGGACTCAGAAGAGGTATGTTTACTGAGGGGTGGGGGGGTTCATTATGACTTGATCTCATAATTCAATCTGCTCTGTGCATGACTGTAGTTCTCTTTTCCAGAAGGTGGAATTCCCGTTAGCGTTACCTGTTCAGTTTTTCATACCTTCATTTGGTTGTCTCAGCAGCATACTGTTTCAACCAGAAACACATATGGAGATGTTGGTTGTTTCCAATTTATATCTGCTGCCGAGCCAATCAAATGAAGCTATGAAAAACTGATCGGGAAACGGGAATGTCACCTTCTGGAAAAGAGATTATATTAAGCTTATTAATCAATCATAAAAGAAAATACTCTATTGTAATAAAATCGATTTTATGGCTGAAAGAAATGCCGATCTACAAGCTTGCAACTCGTTGGACGTGTTGTGAGCTTGTAGATCAAAAAAGTAATCAATAGAATAATCGCAAGTAGAATAATTGGTAGTGGCAGCCCTACATGCATGTGTGGCAGGGGTAGCTTTTTCCCCCAAATTGTTGTTGTCCATTGTAGCCATCTGACTTATTGCCTGCCCACTGTCCACCCACCTTTTTCATTCAAATGCATGTTTTCTAACTGAACTGAAACACGGGGTTAAAAAAACACTTCACCCCATTTTCAACTCATCTTCATATAATTGGTCCTCACTAATACACATTTTAAGATGGCACCATTTATGTCTACTCACTCTGTGTTTCGTTGATAGGTCGTGGACAGTTTAGAAACCTGCCTACCTTTGACATCATCGGTAGGCAGGTTTGGTCATTTAGAACAACTTTATTTGTTCATTATTAATGCAAGAACAATGGCTTCTACTTCTGCATGCAAACTTTCCAGGTAGAGACACACTGTAGTTTCTATTAGCTTGGAATCTCCATTGGTGATGTCACTGGTAGGCAGGTTTCTGAACTGTCCACATTCCACCAATGAGTGGCAGAACGAGTAGACAGAAATGGTGCCATTGTATAATGAACATTAGCGAGGATCAGTTAGTTATATGAAGATAAGGTTGAAAATGGGTGAAGTTTAAGTTACTTTAAGTTTTTCTCAAAACATCACAATTCATTTAACTCACCCCATGCAGTATATTGCTAATTATATTTGTTTTATTGTTGGGGGTTCTTGTTTGTTTTCTTTCAGACTGTTTCCATTGGTGGCTGCAGGGGCAGAACATTCTCACAAAGAGGAAGGCCATGGACCATGGCCAGGACATCAATAGAAAGGACAAGAAATTGTGTGTCTGTGTAGGGGGGGGGGTTGATATGGGGGTAATGCTTTATAGCGCCACCAGCAGGCCGATTTTTGCAAGACACATTTTTGGCTGCAACTTTACAGATGTTTTCCAAACATCACACACATCGGTATACAGTATCTCCATAGTCATGTAATCAAGACGGATCTGTCCGATTTTTCATATTCTCTCACTCTTTTCCAGTCATTTGAACACTGTGTGTGTGTTAGTGTGTTCCTCAGGTTGAAGTTCATGTATTTATGTGTTTATTTATACATTTATTTGTTATTTAAATGTTGTTTTTGAGGGTTTTTTATAAGTGTTTAATAAATTATTGTTATGTATGAAATTGATACATGATTATTTATGACTTTGTGGATTTTGCTCACTTTTATGTAGGCTACTGTAGGCTACTGTTTTTTAAATATACCACGTGCTGTGGGCACCTGGCTGAAATTCACCATGATCATGCATCCTCTCCAGCAAAGTTGGTCACTGCATATCCAGAATACACCTGAATACACATAAATACCAGATAGCAGCTTAAACCAGCTTAAACCAGCTACCAGCTAAACCATCATAAATACCAGCTACCAGCTTAAACCAGCTAAACCATCATAAATACCAGCTACCAGCTTAAACCAGCTAAACCATCAAAAATACCAGCTACCAGCTTAAACCAGCTAAACCATCAAAAATACCAGCTACCAGCTTAAACCAGCTAAACCATCATAAATACCAGCTACCAGCTTAAACCAGCTAAACCATCAAAAATACCAGCTACCAGCTTAAACCAGCTACCAGTTTAAACCAGCAAAACCTACCACCTTAAGCTGGTCAACCACCAAGACCAGCTTAAGGTGTGTTTTGGACGTCCAAAACACACCTTAAGGTGGTCAACCACCAAGACCAGCTAAAACCAGCTGGTCCAGCTTAGGCTGGTCTAAGCTGGTTTTTTCAGCAGGGACGTCACAGTGACAACCTCCTGACGTTGCATACAAGACCTCCGGATCTGTGTGTGGACGTTGCCATGGTTACTTACGGTGTGCCGCGAGGTTTAAAGTTGCGTTACCCAGGCGACCCATTTAATGATGATAATTTAGTTTACACTCATGAGGCGAGTCAAACCTGATATTATAGGCCCCGCCCCTATTGGAACTTCGTTACTGCTCCCGTTAGCCGCCGTTAGCATCGCTAGCGCTACAATGCTAACGTTACAATGGCGTTTCCCATAGACTTCCGTTAGCAATGCTAACCTGGAGCTAGCTAGCTTGAACGTGCAGTGCAGATGTTGTTTTGGGCTGGTGGAAGAAATACTCGCATTTATTTCTTACGAGTATCAATGCCACAATGTAAAAATACTCTGTTACAAGTCAGAGTTCGGTATTAAAAATGTACTTGAGTAGAAGTATAAAGGTATTGGCATAACATGTACTTAAAGTACCAAAAGTAAAAGTATTTATGCAGAATGTTTTTAAAATGTATGAAAATCCTTTGAAAATAGCAGATCTACAAGCTCACAATGTGCACATGGCGATGCATTGTGAGCTTGTAGATCGGCTATTTTCAAATGGCCAAAGTTTAAATAGGGCTGAAGTGGGTAATGTATGTTTTGTAATAATAACCAAAATCTACAAAGTAACTAGTAAATTAAGTTTTCAAATAATTGTAGTGGAGTAAAAGTACAATATTTGACTCTGAGATGTAGTGGAGAAGTAAAGGTATTGGAAATTGGAAATACTCCAGTAAGGTAAAAAAAAAAACCTCAAAATTGTACTTGAGTACATGTACTTAGTTACTTTACACCACTGGTTTTGGGATTGTTGACTATGTGATAATGTGCTGATTCATGAATGCACTGAATACATGAATAATACATTGAATCTCTGCTTTTAACTTTATACTACACTAAATAGTTGGAATGTTTAATTAGATTAAATTCGTTGTTTTGTTTTTCATGTTATGTAAGCTATTGATGTTAAATTATATTTGAAGATAGGATTTGTATATTAAGATTGTATTATTATTATTATTAGTAGTAGTATTATTACATTCCCTTGTGGTCTTGTAGATCAGAGCTTCTCAACCTTTGTTCAGCTCTGGACCCACTAGCATATTTAGAACAATCTCCTCAAGGACCCTCCTCCCCTCCCCAAAACAATATACACTATGTAGTCAATAAGAAGGCATAACACGGTCATTTCACATTTTTATATTTATTCACATTTCACATTACAAGATCTTGAAACAGACATACATTTAACAAAAGTACAATTTTAAAACATAAATGGCAGATCTACAAAGGTAAAGTGTCGTAATATTCTGTACATGTAACAAAAGTACATTTATTTTGCATTTTTAAAACTCTGGGGCCTGGGCCCAATGCCCATTGGGAACGATGTCCATTAGAAATGTGTGCCCCTCCCCGTACCCACTGTACCCGCTGTCAGAGTCACAGTGTGTCTGTCCATCACTGCCCCTCCCGTTTGTATGAGAGCGGGCGAAAACTTCTGGGAACTCAGATTAGTCCATCACTCACTCCCTCCCTCAGCTTCTTAGCGATAAGCAAGGCCACGATTCCACCACAAAAAAGGATGAGCGCCGCCGTAGGTGACAAAAATATGGCAAGCGGTATTGCCACTAGCGACAAAATGAGCATGGTCCAGGGGAACTCACGGCTGCAGGCGGCGCAGGTCACCACGCCGTTACGGCCGCTGTCCTCCTCCTCCTCCTCCGTCCTGATGATATTGGGTTGGTTGGGTTGGACGTCCTTCAACACCTTCGCGTTGGTGTGGAACCTGATGTCGTTGACGTTGTCCTTGAAGATGATGGCTGCACAGTGAGGACATTCCTTGATGGTGATGATGTCATCACCGCTGTGCCGGTGGCGCCTCCCAAACAGCGAGCGGAGGCGGGACAGGCGTGGTTTCTTCTTCTGGGTCTCTGGGACGCGAGAGTGGAGATCATGCTCTGTCTCTGACCTCTGCTGCTGCATCATATTAACCATGTCCATGTACCCTTGACACATGACTCTTTATATCTCTCTCTCTCTCTCTCTCTCTCTCTCTCTCTCTATTGTACTGTTGTCTACAGACAGTAGGATCAGACAGAGTTCAAGGTGTAGGTCTCTGAGCATTTATACATAGCCTGGCTCTGACGTCACAGTGACAACCTCCTGACGTTGCATACAAGACCTCCGGATCTGTGTGTGGACGTTGCCATGGTTACTTACGGTGTGCCGCGAGGTTTAAAGTTGCGTTACCCAGGCGACCCATTTAATGATGATAATTTAGTTTACACTCATGAGGCGAGTCAAACCTGATATTATAAGCCCCGCCCCTATTGGAACTTCATTACTGCTCCCGTTAGCCGCCGTTAGCATCGCTAGCGCTACAATGCTAACGTTACAATGGCGTTTCCCATAGACTTCCGTTAGCAATGCTAACCTGGAGCTAGCTAGCTTGAACGTGCAGTGCTGATCCTGAATCTGTGATAATGTGCTGATTCATAAGATGCACTGAATCATTCATAATATATTGAATCTCTGCTTTTATCTTCATAGAGTAATTAGTTCAAATATTTAATTAGATTAGAATTCAGTGTTTTGTTTTTCATGTTTATTTATTTTCAGTGAGATTCATAAGCTTTGATGTTCAATTATATTTTATGATTGGGTTTTTATATTAAGATAGTTTTATTATTATTATTATTATTATTATTATTACATTTATTATTATTATTATGTCAGGTTTTGTCCCACAGTGTGTGAGGATAAAGGTTTTGTCCCACAGTGTGTGAGGATAAAGTGAAAGTTTCCACCGTTTACCAGTGGTGTAAAGTAAGTAAGTACATTTACTTAAGTAAAATGTTGGGGTATTTGTACTTTACTGGAGTATTTCCAATTTTCAGTACTTTACTTCTACTCCACTACATCTCAGAGGCAAATATTGTACTTTTGCTCCACTACAATTATTTGAAAACATTACTAGTTACTTTGCAGATATAAATGATTATATAATAAAACACGATGCGACGACGTTGTGAGCTTGTAGATCAGCTATTTTCAAACATTTTAGCATTTAAAGTATATTTTGATGCCAATACCTTTGTACTTTTACTCGAGTAACATTTTGAACACAGGCCTTTTTACTTGTAACAGAGTACTTCTGCATTGTGGTATTGATACTTTATACTTAAGTAAAAGATTTCGTTACTTTTTCCACCCCTGACTAAACAGACCAGCATGATTTAGGACCACTCGTCTACCAGTGTTGCCAGATTCTGTGAGAGAAACAAGCAACCAGGTCTAGGAAAACCAGCCCAAAAGAAGCAACTATGGGCCACATGAGCACTTTAACATATACATCAGCTATTTAAAAATAGCAGATCTACAAGAAAGTGAATTTGTTGTACTTCCATGTACTGATGTTATCATGTCTTACTAAGTAAAGTACATCAATCAATCAATCAATGCATAAGGTAGTGTACTGCATAAGGTAGTGCACTGCAAGGTAGTGCACTGCATAAGGTAGTGTACTGCATAAGGTAGTGTACTGCATACGGTAGTGCACTGCATAAGGTAGTGCACTGCATAAGGTAGTGTACTGCATAAGGTAGTGTACTGCATATGGTAGTGCACTGCGTAAGGTAGTGCACTGCATAAGGTAGCGTACTGCATAAGGCAGTGTACTGCATAAGGTAGTGTACTGCATAAGGTAGTGTACTGCATAAGGTAGCGTACTGCATAAGGTAGTGTACTGCATAAGGCAGTGTACTGCATAAGGTAGTGTACTGCATAAGGTAGTGTACTGCATAAGGCAGTGTACTGCCCAGGATATGAAATGGATTCATTGACTGAATACTTTATTAACATTTTGCAAATAGTACAGTGGTATGAATCATACAATGATGCTAAAAGGACAACACAAAAGGCCCATTTCCATTGTGATCCTATGTATTCAGTTCATCAACTGCAGTGTTATGGCTGTAAACTGAAAACAAACATGGGAAAAGCATAATTATCTAAAGTGACAGTAATGGTAAAATTGTATCATCAACTTCATGTTAAAACGTATGGCCATTTCATGAGACCATGATCTCATAATGAACACTAGACGCGTTGTAATTCTGGGAAATTGCAAAGTGTGGTTGCGCCGACGCCGGTCGCGGCCGGGACTCGAGGGATACGCCGGGAGGAATACCGTCGGAGGCCGCGCGACATGCCATTCGAATCGGGTGCCGATCGGATCCCGCCTTTGTGATACGTGCCGTTTTGATTTAAGGAAATAGGCCCCTCCCACTAAATAGGCCCCTCCCACAAATTGATTCAAATTTGGGATTGACTGGACATTTCGTTCGCGTTTTTAGGCATTTTTTGTAAAACGGGCCCCTCCCGCTAACTTTGGAATCCAATTACGGCCGAACGGTATAGACTATCAAAATTCCGCTTGGATTTGTTTATCGCATGGGTCCATAGATCATGTTTACCGATTTTTGTGAGATTTGGACAAAATCTGTAGGAGGAGGAGCTAAAAGTGTGTTTTTAAGAAAATTCTAAATGACGGAAAATCGATCCAGACGGAAATGGGCGTGGCCTATGTGGGGAGTTGCGTCATGACCCAAGGATTTTTTTTATTCTACGATCTACGGTTCAGGAGTTATAGGCCAAAAGGTAAAGTGGGCTGTTATAGCCCCACCATGTGGCCGACTGGTGTGATTCTTTTTTTAATAATCTTTTCAATAAACTATTAACCTCCCCTCCAAGTCTTGTAACTGTAGCCCTTACGGTTTCCGAGGAAAAATACTTGAATGGGAGTTTTTTCATTTTCCCATTAAAGTGGATGGGGAAATTTAATGCACTAATAAATCAATATTGGAAAATCTATCCAGATGCAAATGGGCGTGGCCTATATGGGGAGTTGCGTGATGACCCAAGGAATCTAGGGGGAACAAGATTTTATTCTACGACCTACGGTTCAAGAGTTATAGGCCAAAACGTAAAGTGGGCTTTTATAGCGCCACCATGTGGCCGAATGATATAATTTTTCTTTTAGTAATTTCACACTAAATTATGAACCTCCCCTCCAAGTCTTGTAACTCTAGCCCTTACGGTTTCTGAGATAAAAAATACTTGAATTTGAGTTTTTTCATTTTCCCATTAAAGTGGATGGGGACATTTAATGCACTAATAAATCAATATCAATTAAACTATACAACCTATCTCTTAGCAAAGTAAAAGCCTTGAAGGCCCGATGAAGCCAATCATTTTGACATATGCCACAAAATTGGGGGGAAAAAACTGTGGGAGGAGTAGCACGACAAAATAAAGTTTATCTAGAATGAAAGAAAGAATAAAGTCGGTAGAGTACTATAGTCTGGTTGCCCATTCGGGCAACCACACTAATAATGCATTTGAATCAACTCTGCTCTCTCTACACTCCCACGTTGACTCTCAATGAATCAAGAAGATTAAGAATACCCATGACGGATTTATTCAGTGTTTCACACTTCAAACTAGAATTAAACATAAAATAAACGAAATAAAGTTTGTTTTGGTGTCTCAAGCAGTTAGGCACACAATATAGATACAGACCTAATCACATAATCATGGGCTGAATGCAGCTCATGACCTGTATTTCATTCATGTATGTTCTTTTCTACCCCTTCTTACCGGCCTCACTCCATATCGCAACTATCTAAAGAAAGCAGCAATACCCCAAAAAGTGAGCTAAGTAGGGCATCCAAACACATATCTTAAATAAGTAGGCCAGCCAAAGGGGAGTTCATTAAACTTATACCTAGGAGTTTGCTGTGTAAAACCCTCTCCCATCGTTCCCCACCGGAAAGATGTTTTTCTGCCATCCTGCTGAGTCAATAAAGAACATTCTCGTTTGCGGGGGATAAAACAAAGAAACGGAAAACACCCCGACTCAAAGCAGTGACTTGGCTCGTCGGGAGTCGAGCTGCAGGATGAGTCATAGTCGTATTTTCATTAAATTGGCTGGTACAGTATATATGTTTCAGAAGCCTAGATGAAACAGAAGCCGCAAAAACAAGTGGTAGGGGAGTCTGCTAGCAGAGAGAGGGGAGATATATACACTTCCTGTTGCCTTGTGAATTAAAGCTGTGGGTATAAATGTTTTAAAGCACTGACACACACTTATTATAATTTATATCGTTTTTAGCTGCTCTCGTTCGCTCTCATTTTCTCCGTCCCTCGCCACTCTCACATTCTGGTCTGCTCATGCTCGCACTTTCACATGGCAAGGCAAACACGTACTGTACATTTGGTGTCTCTCTCTTTCTCTCAGTCACACACAGTGTAATGCACTTCTTTTCAAAGTTGGGGGCCAGGGACCCGCAGGGGTCCTTGAGGTGGTTCAAGGGGGTTCCCAGAAAAACGAGTTTAAGCATTTAAGCTCCATTTAGTTTTCGGCTATTCGAAATATCGACATTCTACATTATATCTGCTATTTTAAAAAAAAATGTTCCTGGCACAAAAGATCTTTTTAAATGGGAGTCTGCAGCCAAATACATAACAATTTGGGGGTCCTTAACATGAAAAATGTTTAAGAACGACTGGTGTAACAACATACACAAACCCCATCATTCATACATACATACATACATACATACATACATACATACATACATACATACATACATATGTAAAATCTACACATACTGTACAATAGGCCTACATCAAATATAAATGCATCAACTACATTATCTCCCTCCTACACTCACATACAGTGTATATAGTCAGCGTATATGCAACATATACTGTAATTGCAGTTAATGTATGCACATTTGCATTACGCTTGCTTACACACACACACGCAAAAATGTAGACGGGCACAGACATCTCTCACTCACATATACACACATGTGCGCAACAGTGTGCATTCATGTACACTGAATTAGTCAGAGGCAGGAAATAAAATGAGCTGGAATCCTATCAGAGCATCTGAGGTACACTTGTCATCATTTGGCTGTGTTCCCTCCTTGGCAGCCAGCTAGAGAGGGGGGGCAGAGAAAAAGGAGTGAGAGAGATAGAGTGAGAGAGAGGGGAGTGTATGTGTGTGTGTGCGTGTGTGCAAGTGTGTGTGCAAGTGACACGCACACACACATGCATGTGAGTGTAAGTTTTTCTAGCTTGGATAAGCTCAGCCTCAGCTGGACAAGGTACTTAAATTCACATCAATATCTATAACTCTCCCCCACACACACACACACACACACACACACACACACACACACACACACACACACACACACACACACACACACACACACACACACACACACACACACACACACACACACACACACACACACACCCCTCTCTCTCCCCCTCACATTTCTCTACTCATCCACTGTTCTTTCTCCTCCCCCCTTCTCTCTTCACATAATTTTTACTCTCCTGATCTACTGTTCCACTTTCCATTCCTCCGCATCCATCCATCCATCCATCCATCCATCCCACCTTCTGTCTTTCTTTCAGTCCATCTCCTCATTCTTTTGTTCCTCTTTTTTCCATCTCTCCTGTTTCCTCTCACTTTCTCTCTCCAATGTCTTCACTTCCTTCTGATCTATCTCTCTCTCTCTCTCTCTTGTCTACCTCATGCACATGCTTGGTTTCTTCTTGTCTAGTCATCTCTCTCTCTCATGCTCTGTCGCCGATACATGCACACGTTCTTCGATTCCACTCTTCCCTGTATTTTTCTTCCTCTCTCTATCTTCTTCATTCTGTGCCTGCTTCTCTTGCTAGTCCTTTTACTCCCGTTTCTGTCAATCCGCCTACCTTCAGCCCTCACTCATTCACTCAATCTCTGTCTGTCAGTCTGTCCATCTCTCTCTCACATCTCTTCACCTTCCTCTCTGGCACCTTCCATCTCTCACATCTACTGTATAGCCCATCCTCTCCCTCCTTCCATCTCTCACCCTCTCTCCCTCCTCCCCCCCCCCCCCCCCACACGCTCTTCTTTCGTTATCCTCTCTCTCTCTCTCTGTCTATTCTCGGGGGATTCCCTGACCCCATTCATTCATCCCTGTTCATGACAGTGAATTTGTTCTCAGCGATTACTCTGCACTCCTCTCTCTCACTCTTCTAATGTCCCATCCCTTCATCTCTCCACCACTTTCATATCAACATCCAGCACTACACTCTCTCCCTCACCTCTGTTGCCTCACCTGTCAGGCCGAGTGGTGCCCTGGAGGGGAGTGATTGACAAGTGAGCCTGGGGTCTTACAGAGGAATTTTGATTGGTGGGTGAGATAAAAGGGGAAAGTGGTGCAGGGCCCTGACAGTGATGCAAAAAAGGACTTTCATAATGAAGTCACACCTAGAGGGCATGCCAATATGGGCATAACAGTCAGATCGGCAGTTCTGGACAACCATACCTCCATATGCCTATATTGGTCTGATTGCCGGTTCTGGACATCCGCCTATCCGACCCGACTCGACGGCGGGCACGACACTCCCTCGGGTCGTCGGCGTCGCATGCGCCGAGTTTGAAGTCGGTCGGACGAGCGGTTTTCGAGAAACGTGAACTACAGATGGAGGGACATATTTATTTGTTTATTCATTTATTTGACATTTTGGCTGGATACGACACCTGGGGTGCAACTTTACTTGACATGTTTAAAAACCAGGATATAATAAATGCTCTCATGAACAGATGTTCCTGCAGCTAAATAAACTGGATTAATCCCTCACCTTGAGAGATTGCTATTTTTCCCCCCTCTTGTTTTAAAACAAATACGTTTTTTTTCTTCTTTTCTTTTGATGATTGTGGTGGCATGCCACTCATATGTATTTCAGTTTAATGTGATATTAACTGTTTAACCACTTTTCTAGAACTCTAGCATCCCTATTCTGGGGGTAAAATTTGCCGAAAATAGCTGATCTACAAGCTCACAACGTTGTGAGCTATTTTTGTAAACTAAGTTTTGGTTTATGAAGTATAGAAGACAAGTGGTTAAAAAGATTAGAGGGAATCACTGCAGCCAGACACACTGGAGAGATTTGAATTGAGTCTTAACTACTCTGACATGCACAGAAATGAATAAGGTCTTAACTTAAAGGTAGGGTAAGGGTGATAGTTATTTTTTGTTATTATTGGTAATTATTTGGTTAAATTGCTTTATATTCCGATCGTACTCATTGGTATAAAGTGTTCGGTAACAGGGGTCTCCCTTTCCCTCCAGCTCTTGATTAAACCGAAAATATATTTTCAGGTCGGGATACCAATTTTATCCAATCAGGAGACAGAACTCACACAGGACACAGGATAAACAAGTGAATTTGGAAGTCATGAAACAAATAAATGAGCAGCACTCTCTCCTGATTGGTTGAAGATTGGCCAACCACCTGAAAATGTATTTTCTTTTTATTAAAGACCTGGAGAGACACAGAAACATCCTGCAACTGAACAAACACTCTATAGCAATGATTACCATCACAATATAGTGCTTTAACATTTTAACTTTTTGTTTTTGTTTTAACCAAAAAATATCACTTATCCTACAAGTAATTCCACAGTATATAAAAATGTGTGGCATTTTTCATAGTGTGTTCAACAGGCTTGAGTGAGACAGACAGTAGTGTCTGGTGGCTGAAAACCTGTCAGAACATCGCCACCCTGTGGTGGTGCTGGTGTAGACATTACATCTGAGTTGTGATGGATGTGTTGTCAGTTTGACTGGTGTTTCATCTCATCATGAGTTGTGAGGTTGTGGGATATCTCAGATGGAGAGAAGAGCAGTGAGAGAGACACATTCTACTAAAGGTTGGGAGAACATTGCGCCAAACCACATTGCATGCCTGTCGAGGGGTGCCTTGCCAAAAATGATCCACTACTTAGTTAGTAGGAGTAGAAAAAAGTCTGCACACGTCACACACCCTGCAGCTCAGACATTCCTCACTTTGCACAGAGATATTATTATTACACATCTTAGAGAGAGGTGCTGACAGTACAGTATGAACAGCAATCAGACACTGACACATACTGTACACGTCGGCTTGCGTGCATAAGCAGAAGAAAATAATAGATAGTTGCAGCCCTGCTGTATTACCCTGCTGTATTATAAATACACAGTTAAAGGTATGCGCAGAGGTCCACAGTCCACACCAACTGGACTTACATTTGTACACTCTCAGTTACAAATGAATAAATGAATCACTTAACACAGTCACACACACACACACACACACACACACACACACACACACACACACACACACACACACACACACACACACACACACACACACACACACACACACACACACCTTTCTTTTTTTCAAAAAGAAAGGCAAGATACTACAATTTGAGAACATTTCTGTGCAGCCCGGAATATGCCATTATGGCATATTCCAAATGAATGTGTCAAACTTTAAATAGCCCAAACACAGCCAGAACAGTGAATTTTAAGCTTTCAAACAGCTGTGTTCAGTCTCACAGTACAACACAACAGTCCCTTGGAGCCCAAACAGATGACTCTAAACGAGAAAATCTAACAGTGACCTCACTATAACCCTACACACAGACATCTGTGCCCAGTGCACACACTACACATCCTCACAAACACACTGACTCTCTACACAATTTTCACTCGCATACATGGCAACACGCACACGCACACACACACACACACACACAGAGCACCTTATACAAGTAAGACGCGCGAACGCGGTAAGCGAACGCAAAAAAAAGAAAAAAAAGAATGAAAGAAAATATTTAAAAAAAAGTAACCAATAAAAAAAAAAGTTTTTTAAAAAAAAAAAAATCTGCGTTAAAAGGAGCATCTTAGAAAAATACAAATTCACAAAAAAAAAACTTGGAATGTTTTTGAACAATTCAACAAAGTGTTTGAAGTGCCTGTTTCACCCACTTCCGGGGGGCGGAGCCAAAATCCGAGCCCGATGTATTTGTTCGTAGACCCCCACTTAGGGGGGGTAGAAAAAGTTTGGGAGCGATTCGGGCACTTTTCATTTAACATGGGGTTTCAATGGGGAGTTTTTAGGAGCCTTCTCCGGGGCGTGGCTTCCGGGGGAAGGGGCGGGCTTAAACGCAACCTTGACAGGTGTGTTCAGTTTTCAAAGACCTTTCATTTGATGTATGGTACGTCTAAATTGGACATTTACTTATCTCAGAGGAGCTGCACACAGGCAGTGCACACAGGCAGTGCACACGGAGACACAGAGACACAGAGACACAACCCAAGCAGGGTTACATAGTAAGCTCCACTTGGTCGGAGGCGCGGCTTCGCCGCGCCTCCTCCCGCGTTCGCAAACACCCTCCCTTTGAGACACAAACGCACCTGTCTCTGACTGCAAGAGCCAGATAACGATGTGTGTGTGTGTGTGCGTGCGTGCGTGCGTGCGTGGGTGCGTGGGAGAAGTGATGAACAGAGAATTATGACACAGCAGCAAGTGTCTATATTCACCTATAAGTGCACAGACGGTAGTATGCAAACATGCTTTTGTACATGCACGCTGTATTTATTTGATAAGGACAATTACCTTTATGTATTCCATGGAGACCATTGATGTCAGATGTTCCAAAGCACTTTACTTTAGGTCAAAAGGTCAGGGACAAGGACGGGGGGAGGGGACATGACATCACTAGCTGTATTCACACATAGATCATGTTTGACCCCTCTTGACATGTACGAACCAATTAGGGACCCAATTAGGGAGTCCAGGGTCGTATACTGTATGTGTGATGGTGTTTGGTTTTTAACAGGCTGTGCTGACAGTACCACAGCGTGACTGTGTGGGTTTGGAGTTGGCTCAACTCTCACACACAGAGGGACAGGAAATCTGCCCACGCAAAATCTTACTCTAAAAAAACACCACAAAAGTGGGAATGAATAAAAGAATGCAAGACTACTTCAGATGCACTTTTAAAAAATTCTTACTCTGCTACATCTGCCACTTATTTTCCATTTTTGGTCATGGCTTTTATTATACCAAACGCCGACTGTAGCTGAGCATCCACAATAAAGGAGAAAATCAGAGGAAGAACACTTGCTCTAGACTACATTTTGGACAGAATCTCGCGTGTTATCAATTTTCTGTTTCTCTCGAACAACTTGACTCAAATAACAAAAAATAACTAAAGATACAGACTGAGATACATGACAAAATATGCAACAACAATAGTGTTCAGTCAGAAGTAAGCCAGCATGACACACTTATAGCCTACCCAGTGGTGGATAGTAACTAAGTAGTTTACAAGTTGATGAATCTTTACTATTCTTTTTCCAATTTTCGATGTTACTTCTACTCCACTACATCTCAGAGGCAAAATTGTACTTTTACTCTACTATCATTTTTTTAAACTTAGTTACTAGATTTTGATTATTATTACAAAACAAACATTATCCGCTTCAGCCTTATATGGCTGATACTTTGGCTGATCTACAAGCTCACATGTCGCTTTTTTTGAATACCGAACTTGTACTTTAACATACTATTTCTACAATATAGGGTATTGATACTTTTACTTAAGTGTAAAATGTGAGTACTTTTTCCTTCACTGCTTATACCTGCCTTTCACCCTAAAGTACATTCAGTTAAATTGAAAATGTTGCTCAACTCAAAAGTCTTCAGAGTATGACGGGTGCCCCCACAAAAGGCACAAAAATAGCAAAACAAGTATGTAAAACTTTTAATAACGAACAGCAACAGAAGGAAACAGCAACAGAAGGAAACAGGCCCTAGAACTTCCAGCAGTGACATACTGGGTGTGAAATCTGGTTTTAGGACATGCATGTCATATGCAAAAGTGTGAACTTGCTATAGGTTCTTTTTTTCTTTTTTGTTAAGTTTAACCAGTTAAAATTCTTAGGGATTATCAATCAATTGTTTCCATATTTTTTATCTGATTCAGAGCAACATGCTTGAATAATGTAAACAGTAAAACCTTCCCTGTTAATTTATCCATTTGTAACTACATGTAGCAATCTGATGTGAACATGTTGGCTAAGGGGACTCAACCCTGTGACGTTTTGGTAGACAGTACCAAGGCAGTAACATGCTGAACTATTTGCCAGTTGAGGCAGCCGCAGAACAGAGACATAATAAATGTGGGTAGCCCAAGAGGTTCAAATGGGCCATATGAACTTCTTGGGCTACTATGATATGATATATGGCTACCAGTCCATCATGCATGGATAGAATATAATGTAGTGTAAACTACAGTCTTTAGTAGTGGACAATAAATCAACAAATATGCCTTTATATAAATAATGTGCTCACATGTTGTAGAATTATATAGGCCTACTATAACAAACGAATGAGTGGAACTCGGAACAGAGAAAGATAGAGACAGACAAGACAGACAGACAGACAGACAGACAGACAGACAGACAGACAGACAGACAGACAGACAGAGCAAATAAGGGGCTTGTGTCAATAAACTGTTATATAATGGTGGCACTTACTTTATTCATAGACAATGTCCATGTACCTATCCCTCTGAACAAAGATATCATGTCAATTCTCTCCTTTTCAATGTAAATAAGAGCCAAGGAGGAAAGCCTGTTCTGTTACAGCTGTAATTAATTGTCAATTAATGACGACCATCCGTGTCGGATAAACAGCTCTTTTAACCCAATGTCCTGACTACCGCCATGTGGTAAAAGAACATTCAAAAAGGCACACCATAGAGGCACAAGGGGGAGTGGTTTCACCTGCCATCATGAAAAGGTGTTTTATACTTTTAAAATAACTATTCTGACTAGTTTTACCTAAGTAGGCTATGTGTAAGCCTGAGACAAATTCAGATTTTTTTTTAAATTATTATTATTAAATAAAATAAAATAAAAAATGAAATATTCTCACCTGCCAGTGCCTCATCTGACCGCACACCACTCAAGAAAGCCACCTAAAATATAATATTATACCAAATAAATGCTTTTTTTTTTTAATCAAATGATATCTTATCTCTGTGCCCAACTAATTGAAGGCTGGCCCGGTGGCCCCCACTATAAATCAAATCCATTCATCAGCACACTGTTTCTCAATGTCGGTCTGGCCGTCCACCAGAGGTCCAAAATGACCCATACAATCTGTAATAATTGTCAAAGTTAAATAGGCACTGAGAATTTTACAGTGTAGATCGGGGTCCAGCAGAGATAAAACAATTTTATCAAATGGCAGTCCATCTGCGGCCTAATGCATCAAACTGGGGGTCCTTAAATGAAAAAGGTTGAGAATAAATGT
The DNA here is from genome assembly GCF_963280865.1 of Gymnoscopelus braueri. NCBI lineage: Eukaryota > Metazoa > Chordata > Actinopteri > Myctophiformes > Myctophidae > Gymnoscopelus > Gymnoscopelus braueri. Next base: position 21,824,047 of record NC_137614.1, read on the forward strand.
ATTAGCAATATAAGCCTTGCAACCACAATAAAGGCTCTATAAAAAAATCATTTTTTTCTCCAACATCCTCATATACATACACAACATACAAGATACACAGACAGGATTGACTTATCAAGGACAAACTCAATCACTGTGATTGGCTGAGACACAACATTGCCAACTGGGACTGCGCGCTTGTCACTGCACGAGGCCATTGGCTTGGAGTTGGACATAGGCCTGTCACAATTAATACATAAACGCCTAATCGCAATTATTTGAAATACTCGCAATTAATTTTGCATAATCGTCATAATCGTTTCCATGTTGAAACATGTTTGTACATTTTTAAACATTTTCAGAAATAGTGAAAATAGCAGATCTACGTAAAAGCTCACAACTGGTGGCATTTTGAGCTTGTAGATCGGCTATTTCCACTATAACAGATTTCGAGTATGAAATATTACATATGGTGTATTTTGGCCATAATACAAGGCATTATTTATGCCTTGTACATCATTTATCGCAATTATTTGTATGACAATTAATCGTCAAGTAAAATGTCATAATCGTGACAGCCCTACTCGAACACACGTCACAAGCATCGAGGCCTAATCAAGGCCTCGTCGTTGGAATGCTTGCCTAGTTCACAAGAGATTCAAAACGTCCTGCATTAGTTGAAAAGCCTTGCACATATGCAGGATGCTGAGTGAACCAAAATGAGCCTTGGGAATTGACCTGATGCATTGACAAGTGACACATGTCAACAGAAATGAATCGAACCTGGGACCTTCGTATAACAGGACATTTATATTCCCTCATTGTTAATATATAGATCACTCTACAGTTAAATTAGCAAGCAGTGAAGATATTTGAGGTATTTTACATCATCCTCCTTCTGGTAATTTGTACCATCTCCTTTGGAGGCTAAATGAAAATTACTTGTGCTGACCTTACCCAGAGCATGCAGCTTCCTTCAGCAGCAGTACAGTATATTGGGCCAATCATTCAATAAGTCTCTGGATATTACATTAATTAACCCCTCCCCCAACCTTAATTAATTAACTGCCTATCATACAATATCTATCACTGTTCCTCTCATAATGAATTGTCAATGTGTCAATTGTCATTTTTGTGTGGACTGTTAACCACTTTCAACCTGGTGTCCCTATTTTGGGCATTATAGGCAACCACACACAAATATTTTGAAAATAGCAGGTCCTCAAGCTCACACCAGGCGCTATTTTTGAAATCGGGATTAACCACTGAAACCACATACTCATCTATGGCTCTATACTGTACGGCGTACAGTATAGAGCCATAGGTGAGTATGTAAAAGGAGCGTACAGTGTACACTCCTTTTTCCCCTCAACACCAAATCTCTTCGGCAAAACTAGCCTATCTACAAGCATTTATTTTTGCCGAATGTTCGTCACAGAATAGGGACGCTAGGGTTCATGTGGTTAAGCTAAATGTGTAACTAATAAGATGGTTGAAAAGTTATCAACTGTTAGATGAGAGCCTGAGTCTGTCATTATGTCAGGTGTCCCTTTCCTCTACCCCCCCTTTCCTTTCTCCAACACTGAAATGTCTAAAGCAGAAACAGAAAGACAGACAGATGGACAGACAGCATTAAGTCAGTAATTTATTGATCAAATTAATGCATAGTTACTATTGAGCAAAAGTACAGATTTGATGCACCATTGAGAAGAATACTTGATAAGTGAAGTGTTGCATGTGAGACAGGAGTGTGCATGCGCGTGTGCATGCGCATGTGTGTGTGTGTGTGTGTGTGTGTTTTTAGGTTTTGAACATAATATCAAAGTGGACCAGTCCAATATATGGCACAGAACATTAGACAATACAGATTACAGGATTAAAGTCAACACGGGGCCCTTGTATAATACGCTTCAGTAACAGTCCTACTTCACACCTTGACGTTACCATGGTTCCTTGTGTCGACAATTGTGTCTGTAAAATCCTTGGTTTTAATTGAACTCTGAGAGTGTACAGGTCCAATTTGCACACGCTGTGAGTTACAAATGGGGTTATTAAAACTGAGGATTTTACTGTGTATATAACATTTACACCGGGACGTCATGTCGCACAGGTGACTGAGGGGCTCTCCGTCTGATGTGCACAACAGCTTTCTGTTAATGCCAGTCAAGTCATACCAGGGCAACAGTTACATCAGGGCCGGGCAACGTTTTTGGGCATATGATCACATAGCCGTTTCCCAAGGTTGGCGAGATCACCCAGTGCCAGATAGTGAAAACGACCATTGCATTTATGTCTTATCATGCTGCCAATTACAATAATATAAGCAGAATAATAATTTAATAATAAAACCTAACAAAGTATGAGTCAATATAATCTATATTTAATAAGAATACTCTATCTGGGGAGAAAAGCTTTATGCACAACCCAATTTAACCTCAATAGCCCTATCTTATCACCTGGTAAATTACAAAGAGGTGGTTGCCCGTCCATGAGTTACATCAATGAGCAGGGAGAGAAGGAAGGAAGGAAGACAAAGTCAAGGGAAGGAATGTAATAAATAGAGGTATGATGGATAGAGGGAAGAAATAATAATTTCCAAAGTATTAGGTATCTATGGCACAACAGATACGTAATACGTACCTCATTTAACATTTAACACAAGCTATACAGTCAGGCATAGTGAATATGTATTTACATAGCAAAGCAAGGGCTGCACAGTAAAATCCTCATTGTTAATGTATCCATTTGTAACTCTAATAATGTAAACATTTAACCAAATCTGGACCATTCTCTCAGGGTAAACACTGAGGATTTTACAGTGTAAAATTATAGAATGTAATCGTGTGGGACTGTTGACTTGGTCCGTCGACCCAATGATATGTATAGAAGTGTATAGTTCAGGGCAGAGTAGCACACATTACATGGTAGACTAGAGAACAGTATTGGCTGATGTTACTGGTTGTTCATTCAATGTCACATAAAACCACATTAAAAAAGGTCCAGCTGCAAGTATCATTTGAAACTAGGAAATCAAACTACGGTATAGTGACATCATTTACACATTACCATTTGTGAGACGATGTGTAGGGCATGCAGAATGGAAACACTCACAGAAAACACTGTCTGTACAGTAGAGCATACACACTGTATCAGTATTTGCGCAAGAAAGCTGATGACCCCCATTAATAATTAACGCACTTTGACTTCTTTGACTAGATTCAGAAGATGAGGGTCACATTCACATTAAACCCTGTATATTTATGCACATTTTAGCCGAGCATTTTTTCAAATCAACTGTGTGTTTATGTGTGTGCGCATGCATGAATGAGTGAGTGTGGGGGGGGGATTGAGAAGTGGAGAAGTGGAGGAGAAGAAGAGAGAAAAAAAGAGGAAAAACGAGGACCTTGAAGGACATGATGGAGGGATGAGCTAAGAATAGTAGAGCGAAAAGAGAGCTTGTATGACTATCAAGGTATACTACGCAGTGTACACAAACAGTGGAGGAGGGGAATGACGAAGAGAGCATGAAAGAAGATGACAACATCAAGAACAAACAAGGGAGAGGGGGATGAGAGGAGGGAAGAGAAAAACTAAGCAGGAAATACAAACGGACCATCATATTCTAGGGCTTTATCCACAGTGACACATCAGTGTTCACAGCATATGCAGTATGTCCATGTAGTGTGAGGTGATAGTGCCCTCAGGGTAGTGTTTGGTACTGGAGCGTAATGGTGACTCATCTATAGAATATCAGCAGTGATGCCTACAGTACGTCAGTGGTATGAGGGTAGATGGAGGGACCATACGCTGCACACCGAAGACAGGGTTTGACAGGGTCATCTCGACATTCAAGACACAAGAGTGACGGATGCTGTGTACAAGAGGCATAATTTATGTACTATGTAGTGACAGAGTTTGGCAAAGTTATTTATATTCTGAGGGCAGGGAGGGTACAGTCAAATGGAGAAACATTACACAGAGAGAGTTTTGCAAAGTTATACACAATTTGGGAGATGCTCCCAGTCGGAATAGTTTCTAGACAGAGTCGGACAGCACTAGAGGGATTTTTTTCTTGACATTATGTTAGGAGATATACTGTATATCACATGAAGTATTAGAGATGTGGTGCCAACAAAGTTTTGAATTCTAAAAGCAGAATCGTATATTTCGAGAGAAGAAGGATGAGAGATATAGAGAGCCGCAGAGGAGGGATACAAAAAGAAGGGTGAGAGAGTGAAGAATAAAGCATTAGAGATGGAAGGAAGCGCTTGAAAAAGAGGACAGGAGAAATGGAGGGAGAGACGGAGGGAGAAAGGGGGGAATGGGGTCAGAATGCCATAGACGTCCATGTTACTGTATGTGCTGACAACATGGCTGCCAGTGACGCACTTCTCCAGTCTGTAGGTCACGGCTTATTCATGGACTGTATGTATTCATGGACTGTATACGACTGTATACGTATACAGTGCATACGCTACGTATATAGCATATTGTATGTGTACTATACATACACACACACACACACACACACACACACACACACACACACACACACACACACACACGTATATAAATACACATACTGTATATTGTATATACAAGTGTATTCAAATGTAAAGTGGTAGCTATCACAGAAGTCATATTGCATCTATCCTGGATCTAATATCCATTAGCACTAAGGTAACATTATCAACAGTTTATTAACTGACAAACCAAAAATCACCATAGCAACAAAATGGAATTTTAACTCTCTCAGTGCCACGCCCCGAGATATCCCGAGTTTTTCCCGAGTACCCTCAGTGCCAGCACGAGAAATCCCGAGTTTTTACTTTTGACTGTGGTCGCGCTATGCTGTTTATTTTTCATGATCACTTTCGCTTCCTGACTCCTTCAGACTCATTGGGTTCTGGTTTCATGACGCAAATTCCGTTTCCGGTTCTCATTTTTTTCCCGCGATCATTTTTGGCCAGAATAGGGAAAGTCACGTTTTTTCACACGGTATAAAAAACAAACGGAGATGTCCACGTCTACTCTCTTTGGTCTGGGTGACGATCAGTCATCGTAGTCGTGTATCACATCGTAATTTAGCCCGATCAACGATTGTCAAAAATGTCAACATCCGGATATGACGTCAGCCTGTTTGGGAGGGGGCGAGTGAGCCAGCGAGATCATCAATGTGTCGATTTGTTGCTCTCTACTGGTAGAACTGTATTATGGGTTTAAACACCCAATCAGATCATTTATTTGAATGAAAAATTACAAAATAAAAAAATAAAAATAAACGCAAATTGCTGGCACTGGGGGAGTACTTTATGAAAATACTCTTGGCACTGAAAGAGTTAATATTCCTTGCACGGTTTCGACAGCTGAAATGAGAACACAATTTCAACTAAAATAGATTTGATTTGAACCATTCCTCTCAAGCGTGTGACAAGTGACATTTAAACTTTTACTCCGCTCAATGACAATGCAGTCAAAAAGAGCAATTTAAAAAGTGTCTCCCTCTCTGTATGTGGTTCATCTCCTCCTGTTAGCCTAGTGCCGTTTCATGCATTTCCAAGAAACATGACAGCCTGCCCTAAACACTGCTCATTATCACTGACAGATTTATTTATGAATACCTGTGTGTTAAGGAGGAGGGCACTTGTCTCTGTTTATGACAGGTGTTCAGGAAAAGAGCGGGCATTGTGCAAAAAACTTGTGGAAGATAACAGGTCTCACACAGTCTTACAACACTTACAACATTTTAATGAGACAGTGTTTTGGTCTTACTGCCTTCCTCGGGTATCTTATATGAATAAGGACACAAGAGCACACAGCTGAACGTCTCATTAAAATGTTTTATTTGCATGTCCGTACACAGGCGTAGTGGAAACAGGTGTGCCCCGGCTGATCTGGGTACATATTCTGACAAAGCCGTCCCCGCCCCAGACTGCCGACACTGCTTTAGTGCAAGGTCCCACATACGTGTCTGAAGGAGAATAGCCAAGGCATGCCGAGGCACTCAACGCGTTGTCTTGCAGTTTGTGGGCAGTGCCAGAAGTGACGTGCGTGGGAACCAACTTATGTGTGAGTGGTTGGCTCACTGGAAGAAAAACTACAAGCTTAAAGCTCACCAATTGGAGTCAGCCACGCGCTTCTATCCTATTAGTTGACGCGTGGTCCAAGTTCCCCGCTCCACGCTATGAGCGTAGAAGTGAACGGGATGCATCCGTTTCAGGCATGTATGTGTGACCATGCCTTTAAGTAAAAAAACGAAAACAACGTTCTGAAGCCTGCATGCTTTTTACTTCCTTTTAAAACACAAAACACACGTCCCCAAAATTCCCATGAGTGCAAAGAACTCTATAATTCTGATTATCTGCCATTTGATTATTTGCAGAGAGCGAACACCCATTTCTCTTTTAGCAACAAATGCAAAGTGGCAAAACTGACATAGAGACTGAGCGAGTCGAGTCTGTACAATACTCCTTTTATCCAACAATAAATATATTATATGCCATTGTCAATTATAAGGTGCACAACACAGAGGAAATGGGCTCATTAAAAACTACTATTTGACCCTCAGGCAGTGACAGTAATACGTTGTGAGAGACTACTAGTGACATTCAGGGAAATGATTAAGACAATAATCAGGCAATTTGAAAATAATTATAAATACTGTACTGGTGGCATTAGGATTTGCAGAACCACTGGGGAAGCAGTTAGTTATAAGGTTCGGATAGTGATGGGGTTTTGGCACTGTTAACATTTAGTTTGGAAATGTAGATTTAGTAAAAGTTTGGGGTTATGTGATGCAGACTTGGGATTAGTGCAGCAGTACAAGGATGTATAGACAAAGGATGAGATTAAAGGCTAATTATTTTTAAGCGTTTCCAGTAAAACTCCTCAGTGTTACATCAACCCCGGACTTGGCTGCAAAGGTCCATTTGGGTCACTTTTTATACTCTCAATAGCAAAAATGAACACTGAGGACTGTACTGTGCATGGGTTAAGCATTTTTGGGGGGGGCAACATGTATAGCTGCCAAATGGAGCAAAGGGCACGTTCAAATCACCTTGAAGCATTACAGTCATAGCCACATAATGGCAAGATTAAACATGTTATATGTGAGGGCTATAGTTGCTAAATAGGGGGCATGTGAAGACAGTGGGGGCTACACTGTTGTTGTAGGATGGGGGACAGGTTTAAGTGTGTGAACCTGCGACAGTTGCCAAATAGCAGCATGTGCAGACAGTGGGGGCTATACTGTGGTTGTCTGATAGGGGCAAGTGATGCGGCTAGATTTGCCAATAGCAGTGTGTGAAGACAGTGGGGGCTATAGTTGCCTGATGGGGGGCAGGTTAAGCGTTTCCAGAGCGCTGTGGTAGAGTTCTCTCAATGCTCTTAACAGGTAGAGACGACAAAACATCTGATTGAGGAGGTGAGGCAATGGCTGCTACAGTGAGAGAGAGAGAGGGACGAACAGAAATAGAAAAGGAGAGTATATGGAAAGAGAAAGCGTGAGTGAGAGATAGGGAGAAAAGGAGAGAGAGAGAGAAATACAACATCAATGTACGTAGCTGAACTCATAGTGAACTGGTGTTTTTCATGATGGCTAATCACATTGTGTCAGTAATAACAAGTCACCAGACTGGTCAATGGGCTATTAACACAGTCCGTACCATATGGTAGAGAACATTAGAGAAACACACACAAGAGCAGAAACATATGTTTGTGTGTGCATGCGTGCGTGCGTGTCCTCACCCCCAGTACATGGACTCTGTTGTAGTAAGAGCTGAAGTCTTTACTGAGAGACACCAAGAATTTACAAATCTGCAATACAGACACATACAGTATAGTAATATGTATTACATACCTACACAGACGCCTACACATATGTTGTAATATACAATCAAGTCACATTTATATTACATAGAAGACACCAAACATTTTGTCACAACCATTTTCCTGTTGCAATGTCCCTTGTTTTTAATGTTTATTGTTCATTCTAGAAGACACACACATTTTATAGGACTTTATTTAAGATGTGGTGGGGATTACAATTTAATTACAATTACAATACTTCTGTTACTTTATAACACAGTTGAACTAGAATTCTCCATTGTATAATCATGACCCACTGTTACACAGCAAGCTTTTGTTTAGAAACCATGTTTTGGGACAAAATTGTGGGTGAATCTTGTTGCTAATCTCTGGCAACCATGTTCTAAAATCAATAATACACAAGCCACTATGACATGATATACCGTGATTATACTACAGCGTAGTACAAGTGTTCAAGGTCAAGAGTGTTAACAACACCGCTAGCCGTGGTATCACAATATGGCACAGCCTCTCATGTAGCAATGCTCAAAAATCATACTTAATGATTGATATGTATGTGTCTTCTGACCTGTTCTGACTTAATGTTGAGCCTGGCTCCTCCCCCCTCACAGTCGAGGGCCTGCCCTGATTGGTCCAGGAGCTCAGAGAATGGAATGAGGTAATTGAAGAGGAGAAGCCACTCCCCCTGTCAAGTAAAAAAAACAACACAGGTACAGATTAACTTATAGAAGATCAATGCAAATCGGTTTTATTAGTCTAGGCTTCATTTTAAGGGAGAGGAGAGGAGAGGAGAGAACTTTACCTCTTCTTTGAGAGAAGAGAAGTCTAGCTGAGTTTCTTCAGGTATCTCTGGGTACAGTCCTATGGAAACACAAAACATCATTTTGAAATAATATTTGTTGTAAATTCCGCTGACATTTGTTGGAACATTTGACTCAAACACACACTTCAGACTTGCAGTTTGCTCTCTTTTTTTTTGTCGTTTTGAACTCACCTTTCTCCACTCCTCTCTCATAGCTGTCAAACAGAGTATGTAGTCTGGCACAGTTATACATGACAAACGCCCCGCCCCTTGGGCCTTTGGTGGACACGCCTCCTTCTTTGTGGACATCCAATGTAACCTGAGGAGACGGCTGTCAATCATTCCGACTCATCTAATCACATCACTCAGGACATTGAGTTACAACGTAAACTATATTACAACTGTAACATAGTCACTTCAGTACATGCATATGACACACAGTGTGCATGTGTGACGTGTGTATGTGTGTACTACATGTAAGAAATAACATATGATCATACAACTGAGCATTTCTGAGTGTAAACCCACATATGTGCAACCATTGCACACACGCACGCACAGGGCTATAGGGGAACTCACAGGGCTGGTGTGAACTGTTGATAATAGCTCGAATCTGACAGTGGAAGAGGTCATGACCTTGATGATTTCATCCCATGTCTGACCTGAGGTAACAGATGACATTTCACATCAGTTGGTGTCACATCACGCACAGAAAGTGATAAACGCTCTTTGACCATGTTGTCTCGCATTTCACAGGTCATTAATTGTAGTACATCTCCAACTGATTTTACTTTCTTCAAATGATGTCCTTTTTTGTTTTTATTCTTTTGCTTTATTTTAGCATTCCATTGCAAAAGATCGTTACTTTCTTTACTTACTGCAGACACTTAGTACACAAACACACACACACACACACACACACACACACACACACACACACACACCTTCCACTTGATCTCCATATTTCATCTCTGAGGCCTCCTTCATTTGAACTCTTCTCAACCTGGAAAACAGAGTCAATACTGAGACAATAACAACGTAGTATTTTCCATCAATTTGTCATGGCTTAAAACATCAGAATGGAGCAGGAATACAGCTTTGCATTCACTAGGTCTCTGCTTGTCTTGCTGCCTGCTTCACTGCTGCTTAGCTGCCTCCTCCACCCCAGCCTCCACCTTTTGATCAGAGTCTGGCATAGGCTCAAATACTTGTGATATTATATGTGCTAATTCACACTAATATGTCAATGTATTGCTTATTGTTTTATATATTATCCCTATGGGGGTTTTGCTTAACATTCCCTGATTTTGCTTAGCATGCTACTTGGACAAAATTCAGGGAATATCTCCAAGAGCGGAGCCTTTAACGCCAAGCTTAACTGTATTCCATTTGTTGCAATAAATGGTTAAATCTACTTTGACGTGAGTGTTCCTGACTGAAGTGTGTTTGATGTCTAGATTGTCTACTGGGAAAATTAGAGATGTGAAATGCAATGACTTACACCATATGTCATATTCAAACTGTATGGGAAAACTGGTAGGAAGAGAAGAGAAGAGAAGAGAACTTACTGGAGGTACTGGGCTGCAGTGAGGTGTGAACCAGGAGTCTTCACTGGCCCACATACCAGATGTCTCTGGAGAGAAATATTTTGTTAAAACAAATGAGTTAACTGTTTGTTTGTGTGTGTGTGTGTGTGTGTGTGTGTGTGTGTGTGTGTGTGTGTGTGTGTGTGTGTGTGTGTGTGTGTGTGTGTGTGTGTGTGTGTGTGTGTGTGTGTGTGTGTGTGTGTGTGTGTGTGTGTGTGTGTGTGTGTGCGCTATCTGTGAGTCAGTCTGAACAGTGTGCAATGTGTGTGTTTTCATAAGCTGTTTTCACACATGCACTTCAACCGTAAACTTGAAGGTGCTATGACATGGCCCGAAAATATCATATTTGACACTGTACGTCACGTGGTCTCTCTGAAAACAGTCTGAAAACAGGGCGGGACGTATCACAGATTGATTTGGCATTTGCAGTAGCTCTGCTCTGAGTTTGCCTCTCGCACCAAACAGACCAGAAAAATGAGGAAGTGACCTCAACATCATTTGTCTTTTATTTGTAAATCTGTGTATATAAAATATATACCTCCCCCCCAAAAAATATAAAGTAATTAATCGTTTGTTTAGAAACACGCTGTCGCAATCCCGCGATGTGTGTACATGTCCATTTCTCCCCGGCCAGCAAGAGCCCCTGTGTCCCCGCTTTGAGATGCTCTGAAGCCGGCCATAAGTTCATGCTGGCATCCTCGGACAGGCTCGGAGACCCGGTGCGCAAAAATGACCATAGCGATTTTTATAATTTCAATAAATAAGCATAAACAAACAACTTCACATGAATAATGTTGCTGTAACTAAGAGATTTGAGGGGAAATATATATTTTATATACACAGATTTACAAATAAAATAGCTTTTTATGTTAAGTCACGTCTAGGTTTAGTTGCAAGGAAGTTGGTGCGAGCGAGGGGAGACCGACCGATAAAAGAAAAAATGCAATAAATTCATTTCATTGGCTTACACCATTCCCAATTCTATGTCATCAAAATATTAGCTAATTAGATTAGCCTGATTACCCTTTTTTTGGGGATGTCATAACACCTTTAAAGCTCGAACAAATATTCGTTATTTATAAATACTAATAAATTATTGTCTGAAATTAAAACATTTTACAGCATGTATTAAAAATAAAATCATCCTTAACCCTTAAGTTCAATTCATTATTTCCGTGTGTTGTTCACACATCTACCGTCTTTTTTCAAAAGGTCAGAAAATGAGCTCATAATGTGAATATGCCACAACAAAAAAGTCTCAAATGATTTAGCTACAATAGACAAGCCTCATTGGTGGATGATTACAAACTAAAAAATAACTGAATGTTGAACTACTAGACTGACATTGAATACTTTTTTTGTACAGTGAGTAACAAGCACTAATATGGCCCTGTGGAAAATGAACAGAAACTACTTTGTGATTTGTGCCAAGCAGTTTGTTTACATTGTCTCAATATGTGAAAAACAATAGCAAACCAGAACAGGAATTCCATGGCCACCATGCCCTCACACTGTGAGGGCATGGTGGTCTATAAATTGGTGGTCTATTGGTGGTCTATACATTAAAATCATCCTTAATCCTTAAGTTTAATTCTCTATCTCATAGACTTAAATCATTGTTTTATTTGATGGCCTTGCTGCCCTGGCTTTTCTGCATGGAGTAATTTATAAATCCTTATTTACACAGTCCTTGTAGCGGGTTGTTGTGTATTTCATTGGGAGAATGCCGTTCTCATGGATTAAAGCAAAAATGTTATCTCACAACTGAAATGTCTATTATCACAATATGCACGGTTATGATATTTTAATAATATAGAGGCTATGTGTGTGACATCATCGTACCCGGAAGTTATGCCAGAACGCCTACTGAGTGGCAAAAAAACTACTTTCTAGCCTTGACAGCCCATACATCCAAACAGAAAAGTCCTAACTGATTGTATTAAACGACGTTAAACTCACCAACATGACAGCTGTACGAAAAGCTTGAATTATCCTCTTTCTATCTGCAAAGTTTTTGTTTCATACAAATCCACCGTAGACATGTTATGAGATACTTTCTGTCTTGGAAGCGCTCGTTTTTAATAACACAACGTCCTGCTGCCTCCTGCATCATGTGACATTTAGAAACAGGTGGTACGCAGGGCCGTTGAGTGATTTCCAACGAGCGCTTCCAAACTCCAACGCTCCATGCTGCACAATGTTTTGCCACTCAGTCTAGATGAGGGGGGGCGTGTCCCAGTGGAAAAGTGACACATATGCATACTCTCCATTGTTCTAAACCTATGTCTGTGCTGTTCTACATACAGCCAACCTTTTGAAAAATCTCAGATTGATGCTTTAACCCATGCTTTTTTTCTATCTCCCCAGACCCATTAGGGGTTTATGGAAGATGCCTCTGAATTGTATGTATTGAATGTATTCTATTGCTAGTTTGACCAATTAAAATACTCTTTACACATAAAATAATAACCGAAAATAGCCAATCTACAAGCTCACAAGATTGGCTATTTTCGGTGCATGACATACTTCCATATTCTATGGAAGTCTATTCAAATGACTGAAATCAGATATGGTGACAGAGAACTTTAAGATCATCCTCATCTCTCCCCTCATGCTCTTAAGTGCAAGAAGCTAACGCATGCCTCTACACAGGCCCCACCGCTTGCTGTTAAGTGCAAGAAGCTAACGCGTGCCTCTACAAAGACCCTACCGCTGGCTGTTAAGTACAAGAAGCTAATGTGAGCCTCTACACAGGCCCCACCGCTTGCATTTCCTACCCGAATGTGTGACTTCCTGTTACAGTACCTGTGTGTGTGTAGCACCACTAGCTCTCCACAGCATGGCTATCTGCTGCTGACGGAACTCATCTTGACAGGATGTCACATGCACTGTTGTAACCGCGGATACCTGAAGAAGAGAAGTAGAGGGTAAATTAAACGTTATTTTGCTGGTGTGTGTGTGTGTGTGTGTGTGTGTGTGTGTGTGTGTGTGTGTGTGTCTTACCATGCAGTTGGCTGTAGCTCTGTCCAGTTGCGCCAGGTGGGACACGCTGTCTCTGTGCACTGTAAGAGACATCAATAGGTGTTTAAGCCAGTAGTAAGGATGTAGAGGAGAGACAAAAGGAACAAATGAAAGACAGATGACTTGCGTGACACATCCAAGAGTGACTTATTTGTCAAATGATACTGACAGCTCAAGTACACACTGTCACTGCAGTCAGTGGGATCAACTGTAGTTGATTCTCTAAACTGACATTTTGATGTTCACAACTTAATTTAGTCCTACTCACTATACAAACTAGAGGACCTTCTTCCTCCAAACCTATACCCTGTCCACTAACTTTATACCCTATCCCCAAAACCTATACTGTGTCCCCCAAACCTACACCCTATCCACCAACTCTACACCCTATTTCCCAAACCTACACCCTGCCTCAACTCACCTGTACAGGTTCCAAGGCTGGGGTCGTACCCTAGCAAACCCTCCTCCTGGAACACTTGTTTCAGGTTGACTCTGAGCGCTGCCTCATTCTCTCCTTCCTTCTCCTCCTCCTCCTCCTCCTCTCTTTTCCTTCCTCCGCCACTTGTTCTCCTGCCTCTGTCCGTTTCCCTCTCACGGTACGATGACTTCTCCAACGCATACTGCATCTTTTCCTCCCTGTCCTCATTGGTCCAGTTGGCGGGGACAGTCGGCCAATCGATGCCGAGCGTCTGGAGGAAGCCGACGATGTCGCTGTGTTCAGGGAGCACTGGGCAGTAGGACACTGTGAAACTGTGACAGACAAGCACTGATTAGTGAGTGTGAGTGTGAGTGTGAGTGTGAGGGTGAGGGTGAGGGTGAGTGTGTGTGTGTGTGTGTGTGTGTGTGTGTGTGTGTGTGTGTGTGTGTGTGTGTGTGCATAAACTGGCACTGAGCATCTGTGTTATGCGTTTCTGTGTATTTATGTATTCATAAGCTTTGATTAGTCAGGTCATATTTTGCCTTGCCTTACATTCCCTACTGTGGTTATAGACTGTTATCACTAGGCCCTTTATTCCTCACCCCTGTCTTCTCAGCAGTGCCCCCATGTGGTCAGCAAGCAGAACAGTTCTAAGCTGGCCTAGGGTCAGCGTCTCAGGGTTGGGCACGTTTGGTTTGGGATGCAGCGCGGGGCAGTTGAGCACCACACTACCCTGCCGCTGGCACGAGGGCTTCAGGTATTCTGTAGCTCCACCTGCCAGGATGGCCCTGAAGGATGCAGGCCTGTCCACCCTCACCATCAGCCCCTCGCCCTTCACCTCCCCCCCGGCCACAGGGAGAACGCCACTGCCTCGGAGAGAGAGGACCTTGGACATCACTGCTGGAGGGACCTGGGTGGACAAAAGAATGAAGAGACATAGGTTGGTTAAGACAGTGTTTCTCAAACATTTTCATGTCAAGGACTACCAAATTGTTACGCATAAGGGATATGCCCACAGACCCCATTTTGAAAATATTTGGTGACAGGGACCCCTATAAGAGAAGATCTTTGTTGGGAGATAACGGTGGAGAGTGAAACCTGTGATCCGAATAGTTATTCTTATACATGATCCGAATAGTTATTCTTATACATTCTTGTGATGTTTAAGAGCTACACTCACTGCCAGACCCAAAACATAGGCTCCACTTCGCTGCACGGCCTTCCCACGAAAGCCTTGTCTTGACTCTCCCTCTAAAGAATACATTGGGGTAATGGGCTATCTGTCATATAACAATACATAAATGTACACATGAAAAAAAGGACATAGAGATAAAAACGTGCAGTACATAGGTAGAGAGGCCTGTGCACAAATTGTAGAAATAAGCTTAGATGAGGGATGAAAATGAAATATCATCCTAACAGCATGCAGGCTGAAATTCTATATTCATATTTTTTTGTTTACAAATCATGTTTTATTAATGTTGTTATACATAGGTAGAGGCCTCGTATAAGCCCTTTGGGCTTCTTGCCTCCTCCTGGCACTTTTTTTAAAATATATTGTACTGTTTCTTGTATTTTGATATTTTGTGAAAATAAATAAAGATATATTTGCCTAATTATAAAAAAATTGCTTTAGGTTTTCATGACATGGCCGTCTCTAGAAAATCACATCTGCAAAAAAAGTATTTGTTCTAATTTAAATGCACCATAGTAGCGTCATAACACAGTTGTGTCTCTCCAGGCTTGCAGCTGTGTATGTATGTGTGTGACTGTGACCCATATTGCATCTGGCAGTCAGGGCTTCCTTAATTGCTGCCGCAGGCTTTCAATGTGTGATCATTCATGATGGGGTCATTTGAACGATCCACCCGACCACAAAGTCATGCAGGGATATTTAAACGCTACTCCGGGTATTTACTCAATTTAATAATTTAGACTTGTTTGTTCATTCGTGAATTCTGATGTTATAATTAGTTCTGGTCCAACATTTCAACCTGTCAGTGGTGTAAAGTAACATTACTTAAAGTACATTTACTCAAGTACTGTACTTAAGTACAATTTTGAGGTATTTTTATTTTCTTCAGTATTTCCAATTTTCAATACTTTTACTTCTACTCTACTACACCTCAGAGGAAAATATTGTACTTTTTACTCCACTACAATTATTTGACAGCTTTCGTTACTAGTTACTTTGCAGATTTAAATTATTATCACATAACATACATTAACCACTTCATCCCTATATATATTTCGCCCGTTTGAATTTGATTAGATTTTTATATATTTTTGAACTTACATTCTGCACAATGAGTAGTACTTTTACTTTTGGTACTTTAAGTACATTTTTATGCCAATACTTTTGATTTTTTACACAAGTACATTTTGATTACAGGACTTTTACTTGTAACAGAGTATTTCTACACTGCAGTATTGATACTTTTACTTAAGTAAAGAAATTGAGTATTTATTCCATCACTGCAACCTCTCAAATGAAGAAGAGATGCTGTCAAACCCTGTTTGTTTTTTCCTGCTTTTCCTGGTACTAATCTGTACATTCATTCAACTGAGTGATTCTAGCACAAAATAAATGTAAATAAATATAAAACACAACAACATATCAGATGATTCCATTTGCTATGTCAAAGCCTAGGCCTGTCACAATTAGTACATAATCGCCTAATCACAACTATTTGAGATAATCGCAATTATTTTTGCATAATCGTCATCGTTTCCATGTTGAAAAATGTTCAAACATTTTCAAAAAATAGCATAATTTGTTATTTTTTATTTTATCTTTCTAAAGTATAAAATGATTACATGTGTCAGTAATTTCTTTGAATATTTCAGTTATTTGTCATATCTGCTAATGTGTGCAACTTTTGATTACAAAGCCTAAAAAGGCAAACAGAAATTACATTTTTATTCATATTAGGCTATGTTCCATAATGTTCAATGCCCAAAAACACAATTAAGTCGTTAATCGCGATTATTTGGGTGACAATTAACCGTCAACCTCAAATCTGTGTCATTTTAGATTTGAGGTAAAAAGCATTATTTTATACTTTGGCTATTCAAAAATAGCAGCTCAATAACAAGCTCAAGGGACGGCAGTCGAGCTTGTAGATCTGCTATTTTTGAAAAATCGTGACAATTTGTGCAAATCTTTATACATTCTTTTTGTAATCGTGACAGTGACAGCCCTATAGTATCAAAGCCAACCAACCCGGCCATCCGCATAGAGCGTGTTCAGCATGGTGGTCGGCGACAAGAAGTCCCTGTTGCGGAGGTTCTTGGCGCTGCTCTCCTTGAACCAGAGCTTCTCCTGTACCGGCTCGCCGGACACCCTGTCGCCGCCGTCTGGACCCTCGGCGTCGGACACATCCTCTCGCTTTCCTCGGAGCGCGGAGCTGAGCGCCCGGACGGTCGGAGTGATCCGAAAACAAGGCGACGGCTCCTCGATTTTGTCCATCATCGCACCACCACCACCACCACTAAGCCCACACGTTTACTTGCTAACACAGGCTATATTATGGACACATTCAACGACGTGGTCGTGGTCATGCCTTCACACACAGCAGTAATTTCCGTAATGACAGCTATGTTCTTTTTCAAAAACGCCTCGATCATTCGTCCTGTCCTGTGACAGTTAGGGCTGCCCACCGATCGATTCCGTGTATTGAGGTTAAAAACACTGCATTGGGTTGATTTCTGTGCGGAACTATAGAATGCAAATGTTTTTCACGAGGTCTATTTCCTTGTGGACCACAAGGAAGCTTATTTAAGGAAGGGCCACCGACGTCATTTTCTCTATGCAGCAATTCCAGCCGGCAGATTCGTCGCAGTCTTTAGACGCCTCAATAAAATGATGTACTGTGCACATCGAAAAGCAAGTGATTAGAAAAAAACCTGTGATATGTCTTCTTTTATATTCGTGAACCGATTATATGACAAAGGTCGCAATCGTTAAGAAATAATGTTTGTTCACAAGCTGGTCCAGCCGGCTCCATTCACTGTATTTCATCAAACTTCCGGTGCAAGGTTTGCCACCCATGAGCGTCATGGCGCATCCCCGGCGTCCAGCGCGGCCCTTCCTTAAATAAGGTTCCTTGGTGGACCACAGTTTAAAGGTGCTGTAAAGCAGTGGTTCTCAAACCTTTTAATTTCAAGGACCCCATAACTGAGAGGGTCCATTTGGTTCCATTTGTACACTCTCAGAGTTAGCCTACAGACCTGTAAGGGTCCATTTGGAACCCCCTCAAGGAACTCAGATGGTCCCTGGCTGGACGGGCCCCACTTTGAGAACCACTGTTGTTAAGAGTAAAGTGATTTTTTATTTTGTTAAAATAAAAAGTCCATGTTAAGATATAGCTCTATATTCTGATAGTAGTACTAATGACTATGTATGGTATTCTATGACTATTTGTTTGTTCAGTAACAGGGGTCTCTTTAATTTGCCTCTCCAGCTCTTTAGTAAACAGAAAATACATTTTCAGGTGGATCACACATTTTATAGTGTTCCAAATGCATTTTTGTCTGCATTTTATTTGTCTAATCACTTCCAATTTAACTGCAGTTTACCCTGTATCCTGTATGAGTTCTCTCTCCTAATGTGATGAAATTGGTATCCCAACCTGAAAATCTATTTTATGCTTTGCTAAAGTCAAGAGCTGTAGAGACAGGGAGACCAATGTTATACTGAACAAACACTCTATAGGCTAGCATTACAATGAATACTATCTAATATAGAGCTATTTAACACTTAATTTAACAAAAATATATTTATAAATAAATGGTGCATTTATATAGCACCTTTATCCAGTGTTACATTCACCCATTCAGCAGAGGAAACCATAAAGGCAGCAATGGGAGCAGTTAAGTGTCTTGCTCAAGGACACTTCGACACTAACACAGTTGGAGTCTGGGATCGAACTGGGAACCTTCTGATTCCACTGCAGCCCACACAACTATATATCACTTACACCCCCTTTATAAAATGAGATATGATTGAATTTATGAGACTGTAATCTAAGACAGACAGCCACTTAAAGAATGAGTTGTATTTAGTTGCATGCAGGTGTCGCACACCAAAAATAGCCAATCTACAGTGAATTTAACAAGAATAAATCAAGCTTTAGTCGTTCATGTAGGCCTACTGTACATCAGTGATCAAGTGATGGATGAACAAGAAACAGGACCAGTTAGTAGGTTCAAAATGATTATATTTATTATAAACATAAAACATTTACAAGAGCTGTTTTCTTTATTTTATTTTTTTTTGTCAATTGTCTATCTATTAGTTATGGCATTTAAAGGCTTGCAAACAAAAATTCCCCTTTGTGAAAATACAGTCTTGAAGGTGTTCTTGAAAAACCATGTCATCACAAGGCCCCTGAAAGTAACCGAGCAAGCACTCAAAATATAGCTGTGCATATTTCAGACACATACAGAATCATTTATTATGCATTCTTATTCCGTTTTTTTATGATTTTCTTTTTCTATATCTCTTCCATGATGTCAGCTGTCAGTCAGTGTCATTCTTGTCTGACACGAAATTCCCGGTTGCCTTTTGTTGTGACTAGCAATCCGGGAGAAAACGTGTCATTGAAGAACAACACCTCGTATCTGTGCATTGGATACAGTGGGGAAGAAATCATGACTGCTATATTCAATAGGTGATGTTACTTCAAAGAGCTTTCAAAATCATCAACCTGCAGGTGTTTATAATGTCCTGTGCGACATGGGGTGGAAACGGACCCCACAACCAGCTGGTGATGAAATCACAGCTGCATTATGGGTTCCGTTACAACCCCATGCACCAACCAGTCATTAGGCTACTACACGCCAATGGGAATTTATAGCAGTAAGATACAAAAACCATAAAACAACGTCAAAAGATCTACTGCTTTTGCCTTCTACTTTCATACAGGTGCATAACCAACAATCCAGGCTCTATCAAAAAACACAGATTTTATTAGTGAAGTATCATGTTGTTGGCCTACAATAATGTTACATATAAATGGCTAGGGCAAGTGTATCAAATCTGCTTTGGAACACATACAGTGGCTATGGATGATGTTTGAAAATGTTGTTGGATATGTGCATTGTTTGAGATGTACAAGACAGCACTGTCAGGAATATTCAGTCAAATAAATTAAGCCTTTACCTTGATAACATCAGGTTTCTGTGCACCTATTCCTAATGTTATCAAAGATTCTTAAAATATTTAATTAAACCAACCATAAGAGTATTCAAACAAGTGGACAAAATAGCTACCCTTTGTTCTAATTATATGAGAGTTTAATACCTCTTCTGAGGCTGACGAAGTGTCTGACTGCTGCCCTATAGACTGCATTCTACACCACTCACCACAAGCTGCAGGTATGAAGAGTGAGATATCCAGTAACTAGAGACAGGCAGACAGGCAGACAGGCAGGCAGGCAGGCAGGCAGGCAGGCAGGCAGGCAGGCAGGCAGGCAGGCAGGCAGGCAGGCAGGCAGGCAGGCAGGCAGGCAGGCAGGCAGATGGATGAGAACAAATTAAAAGTATTCATAGTTACTTATAGTTACGTTTTTTGGCTCATAACATGTACAGAATACAGATTGGAACCTCTATATTTGAATCATATTGAATTACAAATAGTTGTAACAGGCCAAAGTATCCCAAATGATAAAGCAACTGAGAGCTCTCAATTTGATTTGGTTCATGGCATACGTTTCTATTCTTATTCTAAATTCAGGATGCCCAAATCAGTATTATCTCGCCTGTTACACATTGGACATAAACGTCTGGCCTCATATGTCATTATAGACATCTTGAAAAACCAGTTGTGTATCTATCGAAAGAATGAAACTGAGAAAGGGTGAGGGAGAGAGAGAGAGAGAGAGAGAGAGAGAGAGAGAGAGAGAGAGAGAGAGAGAGAGAGAGAGAGAGAGAGAGAGAGAATTGAAGCTGATACAGAGAGATATACAGAGAGGAAGAGAGTGACGAGGAGAGAGAGAGGGGGGGGGGGTCAGGGAGGACTGGAGGTTAGCATGTACAGTAAGAGGAGGTGCAGATGGTGAAAAAAGATTTAAGGAAGGACACAGTATGGTACAGATTTAATACACAGGACAAATAACTTCAGAAGTTTAGTCACCTCCTATGACATGTCATTGACAGCATGTCCTCAAAACTTCCAAATATGCCCAGAAAATAAAAGCAACTGAAAGACAAAATAATGGACAATGAGAGTGACAGATTTCTGTGCATATACGAGGAGAGGAGAAAGTAAGGAATGAGAATTGAGGCGAAGGAAGGAGAAAGGGGAAGAGTGGGGACAGACAAAAATGGAACGAATTTAAAAACATGCACATGAGGGAAAACAAAGTGAAAGTAAATCAAGACAGAGCCTGTCAGAGAAACAAAACAAAAAAGAAAGAAAAGAAAAAAGAAAACAGAATGAATAACACTGAGAGGACAGTGACATGACTATATAACAAGGTCAGGTTTCCCACTCTTACCGCTTTAAAGCCAGCAGGTCCCTCTCTGTAGCTCTGGTCTCTGTATGACAACAGCTTGTTGAGTCCAAACTTCCTCTTAAATACTCCAGACCATTTATTTCACTTTCACTTCTCCTAGTGACCTAAAAACTCCTCCTTCCACCCTCCCTCCTTTTCTCCCTGCTCTGTTAGAGAAATACAATGGTTGGTATTTCTACTGCCTCCAAATGAATTAGTATGTCACAGATATTATATTGAAGTGTATTAATGTTACTTAGGCCTATACACTGCATATTACTTGCATTGCATATCTTGATTCCTGCCCTGATAAACAAACACTAAAGTATTCCCAGGGCTGGAGAGAGTACTGGAATATCCTATGCATCCTAATAGAAGTAGGCTACTGTTACTTTTAAAAATGACTCAAGAGGAAATAAGACTACTTATGTTGAAAATGTACATGTATGTGATTATTTACCTTATTGCTTATTGTAAGCCGCTCTGGATAAGTCTTGTAAATTGAAAACTGCTCAAGTAAAAGTAAAAAAGTAACTCTTTTGAAGACTACTCTGATCCTGTATGATTACTGTTAAATGACCAATGTGGCGTTGGTATTAAAGTAATTTTTGTTAGTAAAAGTATCAATACTACAATGTATTGTAGTATTGTTACAAGTAAAAGTCCGGAATTCAAAATTTACTTGAGTAAAAGTACAAAAGTATTGGTATCAAAATGTACTTAATAGGGATGCACCGATATATCGGCCACATATTGGTATCGGCTGATATCGGTCAATATCGGTATCAGCAAATAAAGCTGACAATAACCGATGGCAGTAGCCAATAATTATCTGTTGTTGTTAAGCATTAATTTTGTGCTGGCTATGTTGGTGTGTTGGTTATCTGCAACCTACCAAGCTGTAGATTCTGAACAGCTATTTCTTATAATGAAGATTTATTTGTTACCCTGGCACAAATGGGGGAAATAATAACACCAAAAACGAAATAAACAAATATCGGTATCAGTATTGGCTATCGGCTAAATTGTCATTTTAAACATCAGTATCGGCCAATAATTTCCATATCGATGCATCCCTAGTACTTAAAGTACCAAAAGCACAAAGTACTCATTATGCAGAATGTCCCATTTCATAAGTTTTCAAATTTATAAAATGTATACAAATCTTTTGAAAATATGTGAGCTTGTAGATCGTAGTGTATGTTTTGTAATAATGACCAAATCTACAAAGTAACTAGTAACTCAAGTTTTCAAATAATTGTAGTGGAGTAAAAGTATAATATTTGCCTCTGACATGTAGTGGGGAAGAAGTAAAAGTATTGCAAATTGTAAATACTGAAGAAAGTAAAAAATACATCAAAATTGTACTTAAGTACACTTGAGTAATGTACTTACTGCATGTTACTTTACACCACTGTAATTCAGTGATGCTGTTTGAATGTTTCAGTGATATATATATATATATATATATGTGTGTGTGTGTGTGTGTGTGTGTGTGTGTGTGTGTGTGTGTGTGTGTGTGTGTGTGTGTGTGTGTGTGTGTGTGTGTGTGTGTGTGTGTGTGTGTGTGTGTGTGTGTGTGTGTTTACTGAAAGCTTTGACTTTCAGCACAAGGGGAAATTGATTCAAACTTAAATGGAATATCCTCCTGATTGTACCATGACAACATAGCATGAATGTCTGTGTAATTACCTGCCTTTCCAAAGGTAGTTGTAGTTGAGCACAATACTTCATAAAACATCTACTTTAAATGAAAGTAGAAATACATTTTTTTAAATAAATTATAATAACTTTATAAAGTTATTATTCTGAATATCATCAAGAACTGTTTGTAGGAGAAAACAGAAAATCGAATTAACACACATAAAACACACATGGCAAAAGAAAACATGAGCCTTGTAAAATGACACCTTGTGTTCTTGATAGTGTTAATCAAAACCACCTGTGTTTATGAAATGATAGATGCTGAAAGACAGGTGTGTGTTCAACAGAGCGTGACTGGGGTGGGAACTGTCCATCCTTCTGTCATTATGTCTGTCTTCCTGACTCTGTGGAAAGTCCGGTGGATTTGGTGAGGTATACCAGATTCCCTTATGGGATCTTCAGACTGGAGCCCTGAAGACTACGCCCAGTGGCCCCACAGTGGTGCAACAGATGAGCAGGTGTCCCTTGTGTAAAAGAAATGTTTTCTCTCATGACCAACTAAACAGAGTCTGAAAATGGTTCCCATGAACTGCTATTATGTGTCTAACCTTCAGAATACAGACGGTAGAGATAATTCAGATAAATTGGTGGTTTTCAAACGTTTTCATGTCAGGACCCCCAAATGAATATGTATTTGACTCACAGACCACCATATTTGGATGGATCTCCATGCAAGATTTGTGTCAAAATGTTTCAAATTTTCAAGATTGTTTGAAAATAGCAGATCTACAAGCTCACGTCACGACACATTGTGAGCTTGTATTTTCATAATAGCCAATGTATATAGGGTTAAAGTGGTTAAACTCATCTTGATGCTATTATTAAATAATTTTGCTGTGGAACCCATGGAACCCCCCCAAGGACCCATGGGGGTTCCCTGACCGTACTTTGAGAACCATTGACTTAGATCATTAGATAAAAGTCTCCTCACTATACCTAGAATAAAGTCTAAATCAGCTTATGGCGACCTCAGTCATTATGATCCTTTCTCTGAAATGTTCTGCAACTTGAACTAAGGTCTGCTAAACAATGTCTTCTTTTAAAAGCAGACTAAAGCATCTCTTAATTTCACAAGCTTTTAGTTAGGCTCATAAAATGTTTCATTTCAAAAATCAGTATTATTACTATTATTCACTTTAAATAATTATATATATGTATTTATTTTTTTTGTTTGTTGCCTTTGCCTATTTCTTGTTTGTTTTTATTTTGAAGCACATTGAGTCTACACCAATTAAGTAAGTCATGAAATGTGTCATAATAAACTTGACTTGACTTGGTTCTGTTGATACTAGAATGTATTTTAAATTAGATACACAGAGTAGGACATTTTCTTTTGTATGCTGCCAAGCCTCCATCTCCATATCACAAGCTGATGGGTGAACAGTGTCATTGAATTGGTGGATGTTTGTTCATAGATACTGTAGGCCATTGCAACTGGACAAAACTGTGACTTATCCTCGTTCAATTGTTTTCAACAATATTAGTTGTCTTGCTGAGAAGTAACTTCTTAACTTATGTGGCAATTTCATTTAAATTGTTTATTATAGTATGTTTACATATAAAATATTATTTTGCTTAATTCTTTTCATTTTATTGCATTTTGATTATACTTAACCAACAAATCACGCTGGTTAAAAACACTCAAGGATAAAACACAATAAAGTCCTCACACAATCAAACACAATGTGAGTCATACCATAGCTATAATAAATAAAACCGATTTAAATAACAAAAAATGACAATGACATTGTAAAACAAAAAAGGAAGGAAAGAAACCAGCTTATCCAACAGGCCAGTTCTTATTAGATTTTTAAACTTTCTCAAATTATAAGTTCATTTAAATGCTACTGTATATCCAAGCCGTTCCATTGAGAACCACCTGTAAAAATTATGGCGGGCAGTATCAAGCCTTTTGGAGGTCATCCAGCACCATACCACGCAAATTACTTTTGTCAATCTCTTTCCTTATTTGTTCAATTAAATAAAGTAAACAAGTCTCTGTAGAATACTACTTCTAAAACCACCTTAGAAATGGCAAATTGTTTTGAAACTTGTCTGTCGTTGCCTCGATCATTCTTGTTCCCTTTTTTTAATAAAGGGGAATAACCTTGGCCCTTTTCAGGTCTTTTGGAAATATTCCCAAATCAAGAGAAGTTCAAAATGTGGGTCATTTGAGACGAGACGCCTTAAAAAAAAAGACAATATATCCCATCCAGGCCAATACCAATAGTTTTAGAGCATTTGAAAGCCTCTTAACTACTGCATTCACTGTCATCGAGACACCTAAATTAGCATAACATGTATTGATTGACTTGATCAATCCCAAATGACCCAGGGAAGGACGAAAGGATTGAGAAACAACATTTTTAGCTATAGATGGGAAGTCGTTTTTAAAATGATTGGCCTCTGTGTTTTGTAAAATAGAAAAAAAGCCCCCAAATCCTTTAAGGATTTATGTAATTTCTTTGGGTTCCTTTTTACTATCTACGGTTTGATTTTGTAATAGTATTTTTTTGTGTTTTAATAAGCCCTGTGTTTTACCCCTCAGTCATATTTGAACAACATAAAATCTTCCTGAGCTTAAACCCATCAGTTGAATAATTAGTGAGATCTATTTCAGGCATTTTTCTCCTTCATGAAAAGGTGGGCAGCCTGCTATACACAGTCAGTGTGGTTCACATACATACAGTATAGGATTGGTGATTTCTTGTATCTCTCAGTTCGGCATCAGACTCACTGAGAGATACAAGAAATCACCAATCCCATATGTGCAGACTCTTAAATGACAGTGGATTTGTGTGTTAGGTTATTTGATTTTTAGCTTAGACAATTGCAGATTCAGAACTTTTGATTTATTAAGATTGAGGTTTTATAACCTAACCGGGGACAGATATTCCAAGACCTTTGGTCTCCACTGTTTTATCAATTAAACAGTGAAACTACTAATTGATATGGCTAGTGACGGTAGGTGGACAGATTTACTGCCCACAATTGGTCTGCTACTTTGGCACAAAATGTGTATGATGTGTGCTGTTCATTTGTTGATTATGATGTTGTTGTCATTGTTGTTTATTTATTATTATTGTTTAGTTTTGTTTGTTTTTAGTTTTTTATGAAATGAGAAAAAATGTCAAGTAAAATCCTCAGTAGCCGATTGTACAAATGGAACAGTTCTACTTGTACACTCTTTGAGTTGAATTAACAATATGGATCTCTGTGTACATGACGACCAAAGCTCAAAAGCATTGAAATGTCAGCTATACCCGAGGTGGTACATGCTGAAACAAGCCTATGAACTACGTTATGTTTTAGTGCAGGTAACATGAGAATGTGACGCTCTTCGGACATTTAATGGATCGTCTCTTAACTCATTCAGTGCCAAACTTATTTCTGGCTTTATCACCCCTGTGCCAAGGCCAAAAATACATAGTAAAAAAAAAGTGCTTAGGAGCCGAGATACAGCCTTTTTCAGTAAGAAGTTAAACAAGAAGTGAATGGAGCAGCAAATCTTCAAATCATGATATTTTGGGTTCTGAACATTTTTTTTCAAAAAAAATATAATAATAATAATGTTTTTATATTTTTTTATTTTTTGATGACGTTGGCGACGTCATTGGCACTCTGGGCTTCTGAAAAACGTGACGTCGGCGACATCAATGGCACTGAATGAGTTAAGCTGCATGACGAGTGTTTCAGACCCAGGGTTTAAGATATCGTTACTGTCAGGTGGAAACCTTGTATGTCCTCCATAGTGAAAATAATCTACAAGCTCAGAGCTCGTAAATCTGCTAGTTTCACTACTTTTGTGCGACACTATTATAAGATGTGTATAGGGTTAAAGTGGTTAAACTCATTTTGATGCTATTATTAAGTAATTTAGCTGTGGACCCCATGGAACCCCCCATGTAGCATTATTTGACGAAAAAACATAGAAAGTTGAAATATGGAGATACAAGGTTTCTGCCCGACGGCAACGATATGGTAAAGATATTTAAAGATGAATTAAACTGACACATCAACAAGAGTGATGTTCACTTCCGACTATAGTCAGAGCAGTTAGCTCTGTGCAGAGTATACATCTGTGTAAAGTACAAAGTCAAAGTGGACAAGCTTCCAAAAATCACAAGTTCTGACTTTTGAGGGGAAAAAACTCCATGTGCAAAATGCTCTAACCATTTTTTTTAGCTCAGATCATTTAAAAAGCTAGTCGTGAGACAAAAACAATTCCCTCAAAACAATTACAAAAAGTGGCAGTGGATTCAAAAGGGCTCTAAACTAGGCTCTGTCCTGTTTACGCTCTAAAGTAAATATATTCGATGAAAAGAGCGGCTCTACAAGCTCACTATGTTCTGAGTTGAGAGCTTGTAGATCCGCTATTTTCAC
>NC_137614.1:21853762-21926262 GCF_963280865.1 Gymnoscopelus braueri
GTAAACAACACTTAACCTCCACTACACCCCCATCACCTGGTCCTGTAAACGCCCAATCTGCTGACAGTGGTCTGACCATTCCAGTGTAGTTTACTATACCCAATGTACTAAATTTGTCACAAACTAAATATATATAAATAATGCACAAACTAAATCCCACGGAAGCAAATACGAGGTGGTGACAAATCTGAATTTCCTAATAAAATGGTTTCAGCTATATCTACCACATTTTCTTTCTTTTTGAAAAGCAAATAATTTAAGACCAATGT
Source organism: Gymnoscopelus braueri (assembly GCF_963280865.1). Lineage (NCBI taxonomy): Eukaryota > Metazoa > Chordata > Actinopteri > Myctophiformes > Myctophidae > Gymnoscopelus > Gymnoscopelus braueri. The sequence continues at coordinate 21,854,032 of NC_137614.1, forward strand.
AATTTATAAATATTTCAGACTTTTATACTTTTAAAGGCTTTAATGTTGGAAGAATTGATTCAATACATTTTAAGACTTTTTAATAACCAGTGGAAACGCTGAAGAGAGCGAGAGAGACACACACACACACACACACACACACACACACACACACACACACACACACACACACACACACACACACACACACACACACACACACACACACACACACACACACACACAGAGAGAGAGAGAGAGAGAGAGAGAGAGAGAGAGAGACAGACAGAGATAGAGACAGAGAGAGAGTGAGTGTGAGTGTGAGTGTGAGTGTGAGTGTGAGTGTGAGTGTGAGTGTGAGTGTGAGTGTGAGAGTGAGAGTGAGAGAGAGAGACACACACACAGATGAGTTAGTCTTACCGGAGCTGTGTGAGACTCTTGGAACCTATGTCCTGACAGGAGTGCTGAATGCCAGCCAGCAGGTAGGGAATAAACTTGTGTATGGAGCCTTTGTCCTGAACCGCTCCAGATACGCCCTGGGCCACCTTAATCTTATCACACTCACTATGGACAGGGAGGATATTGAACAAAACACTACTTTAAAAGTCCTGTTTACGTTGCCGTGAATTGCACTGTGATATGCATCTCAGCCAGGTTATGGCTTATGTGTGTGTGTGTGTGTACTGTTTGTGTACCTGAAGTATCTTGTCTGGGAGCCCAGGTTCTTGTCCATGGCGTCCAATGAGCCCATACCGCGGTACTTCTTCAGTCTGATGCCGTCAGTAAAGAAATATTCTCCAGGAGCCTCACTGGTAGCAGCCAGCAATGAACCCATCATTACTAGAGAGAGAGAGCGGGGGAGAGAGAGAGTGATATAAAGTGAATGTAATACTAAGTAATAGAAAGAGGAGAAGATTGGACCACTAAGCTTAAAGTTATATGCCATCGCCCCACTGTGTTGCTTGCCAAAAAGAAGTGATTTTCAAGCCAACATTGGGGAGTCTTTTTACGCCTTTATTAATAGGACAGTAGACTGACAGGAAATGGGGAGAGAGATGGGGGGTGACACGCAGCAAAGGTCGTCAGGATCGGGACTCGAACCCGCGACACGCTGTCAGGCTGGCATCGCAGTCTAGGGTGCCTGGACCGCCACGCTGCGGCCCAGGCCAGCTTAGGACTTTTTACATAATACACAAAAATGATATATTATTTAATATATAATGTTTGTGTTGGATGTCCTCATGACTGCGGGTAGGCTCTATAAGTGTGAAAACCGTATTTTTCATTTCACCATGTCTTTAATGTATTTTATACTACGCTGACTGTTTTGACATACAGTACATATAATGAATGTTAAACATACGTTTGCAATACCTCTCAGGTTCATTCATAAAAATAAATAAATAAACTCAATATTCACACGTACAATGTTGCTTCGGAACGCCAATATTCAGTATAATGCAGTTATGTTACACATGCCTAACAACGAACCAAGGTAATATAGTGCCAACTCATGAAGTTAAAAGCAATTTTTACACAATTATGGCTTCAAATTGCAGTCTTCTTCTTAGAGAACTAATTCTAATTATGACTCAAATAAATGGATTTAATAAATTTTCCAATGGAATTTCATCAACTGACAAAAACAAAGATTATCTTGATAAATCTTATGCCTTATGATGTTACCATGCCTGAACTGTCAAACTCACACACTAGAAGTTTTTTAAGCAAATACTCCCTCTAGTGGTTGAGCTTTATATATCATGATGACCATTCATCATAGCATCTTAACCACTTTCAATCTGGCATCCCTATTTTCATTCATTACAGGTAGAAATTATAAGATTTTTTTAAACTTCTTAAAAAATATGGACAAGCTCAGGATAAAATATGGCTTAAGTGTAACACACTTCAAAGCAAAAAATAAAAATGTCTTCTAAATCCTAACAGTTAAAAATAATTAAAAAACGTATGTTGCTATATACTGTAACAGTGGTTCTCAAACATTTTTCATGTCAAGGACCCCCCCCCCCCCCCCCCACCCCCACCTCAAAGTATTTTGTTCCAGGGCCCCCCAGAAGCAAAGATTTGAGTAAAAAAATATATATTCAAAGATTTAAAAAAAATAGATTTAAAAAAAAAATAGCAGATCTACAAGCTCTTGTATACCTGCTGTTTTTGAATAGCCAAAGAAATCTTAAAATGACACAGATGCATTCCCGGTCTTAATGGGTTAATCAATGCAGACACTTTCCTCTCCTCTCCCTACCTGTAGACGCCCCCAGGGCCAGGGCTTTGGCGATGTGTCCAACTGTCTGGATGCCTCCGTCCGCGATGACCGGCACGCCGAAACGCCTGGCGTACTCTGACACCTTATAGACAGCTGTGGCCTGGGGTCTGCCACACGCCAACACTGGATAGACGGAGAGAACAAAGCATTAAACAACAGCGAAACGAATGAATACATTCAGTTTTTGCCAAACAAATACTTAGCCAATGTATAGTCTTGTTTGCACAAAATGGAGGACGGAAGTGGGGAAGTTAATAAATAACATGAATATAATAAACAATAGTAATGTTTAGGCCAGCATCTACAGCAAAATCAATGACTTCTTCACCAGTCACATCCCAATATGTTATAACCTAGACTGAGATTACATATAGCCAATCTTGAGGAGTATACATGCTTTAAAACTGATGCAGACACTTTGAAAACATGAAAATACAGGGATGGATTTTTGTTTTGTGTGGAGTCAAATACTTTCTAACATGAAACATTTAGTTGTTATAATGGCTTAAAGTAGTATAGTATATTATCGACAAGAGACAGCAACCAAATAATAGTGCTATTCGTGTCACTGTCTATATCTCTGTACAAAAAAATTACATTACAAATTTCTTTATTGAAGCACATTGTGTTTCCTCATGTAAAAAATGTGCACGATAAATAAAGTGGGACTTGACTAAGTTCTATTTACTGGAGAGGAACTCAACTCTGACTGTCCCTCAAACACTCCCATTTATTAAAAACAACAATTCATTTCAAAGAAGTAACAAATTCAATTAGTCAAGTCTTTCAGCTATGTCTACGGTACGGCACACCATTTTGATGCTTTGGATGAATAGCTCCCATTAATACCAACACATTACACAATACCTCAACATCAAAGGCATGTCAGATGACAGAAGATTCAATAAAAAAAGTCAACCAAAGTTTTTTAAATTACGTCATAAAAAGAATAATGTTGATGGACGTGCAAAAGGTGATGTTAAAAGTAAATGAGACACAGGGAAAATGTTAGTTATTGACTTATGGGCTGTTAAACAATGTGAATGGGGAAGTTAAACCAACCACATCAGTAGAACAATTACTGTAAATATTGTAATATCAGTGCCAAGTCTCCCATCCGTTCCCACAAAACACCCGGTGATTCTATTATGTAACATACAGTCAATTTGTACCAATAACAAATTAAAATCTATTTACCAAGCCAAACAAACAAACAAGCCAAACATCTCTAAATTGTTGGTGTCTTATGTGAGATAATGATATGGCCAATAGCAAGTACACATTTGTCAGCATTCATTCTGCCCAACTTGCCAAAAAATGTGGCTTTTAGAAGAAGCATTTTCTGCATAACTGGCCGCTGCTGTGGCACTGCATGCATGTATGATGCACCGTCGGCAAAAAGGCAACTCCCTTCCTGTGCCAGACCAACCCCTGATCCTCAATGCAGAATGTGCAGTCTGGTGATTCACCACAAGCACAGAGGACACAACACATAGAGCACAGTATAGAGCTCAGTTATTTATCCATTTGTACTCTCAGAGTGTACAAATGTAACTAACTGGACATGTAAGGGTCCATTTGCTTACTCTCAAAGAGTTAAAGTTGCAATCCGTAACTTTGTTTTGTGAACAAAACATTATTTTAACCAATCTGTACAACAATACTAACACAACAGCAGTGGTTGGAGGTGAAATGTATCTCCTGTGTTTGGAATGGCCTCTACTAGTTGACAAGATGTATCGGATGAAGCTCGGCAGAAAATGTGGCTCTCGTGAAGGAGACCCGACTTCAAATCCCGGGTAGGATAATTCTTACGGATTGCTTAACTTAACTTAACACTTGATTTGACGATCGGGGCCAATCGTGTTCATCCAAATGCCATCAGACAACACGTCTCATTTTGATGATGCCACAAGTCAAGACACAGAGATACAAGGGTGGTAAGGTAGGTGGGTGGGTAGGGAACTGGAACGTTGACTCAACATGACTGACAGATTAGTGAACGACAAGAGACAAGCATCCAAAACCCCAAAACACCCAAGGCCAGCTTTCACAGAGAAAACCACCATTACAGTTATTACTGGTACCACTACTACTACAACTACTGATGCAGATCCGTTAACCAACCAATGCAGCAGGCTGTGAAGTGGAGGGGGGGGCGGGCACAGTGTGGTAGTGGAGCCAATGGGAGCCCAGCGCAGGCTGAGAGGGGAGGGACTTACTGCAGTATCCCGTAACAGTGTCTGGGGTTTTGGGGCTGTGGAGCTTTATTGCTGGTGGAATGGAAGGGAGTGCTAGGGAGACCCACACACACACACACACGCACGCAAACACACACACACACGCAATCCCACGCAGTCACACACGCACCCACGTATGCACATACATACAATGTTCACACAAACGTGTACGTAACATATACATTCAGCATACACACATATGTATGTGCATACATACAATATACAGTATATACACACACACACACACACACAGGGGGAATGCAGAAATAAAAAATAGAGGAAGTGAGAGAGGGAGAGACAAAAGGACAAGATGAAGACAGAGGAAGATGGAGAGAGCAATCAGCGATGAGAAGACAGAAATGGTCAGTGGTCACCAGAGCACAAAGCGACAGAAGGGGCATGAAAGAGGGGTGACAGCCAGAGAGGAATCACGGACAAGATGGATGGACAGAAACAGACACAAAGTAAAACATCAAACAGAGTAAGCACGGCAACGAACAGAAATTATGTTTTTGCCTTATTCCCAAACCATGAAAGAGCATCCAACACAGCAGAATTTAAACCTGTCAGAGGTTTACATTTAGACCCTAACATCTATTTCTAACAGTTACCTTTCCACTGTAAAGTTCCATCCAGTTCATAATATGCTATTTGCTTTATGTGGTAAAAAACAAAAAATAAACTCTGATTCCACTGTTTTGACAAACGACTTCCTGAACACCACAGCAAACAGAAAAGAACCCTCATATACTTGAGTATACTTGGTCAGTATAGTATGACCAATAATATCAAACACTCCTCCCAACCCACCCCAATTTCCTTCCAAGTACTTCATCTTGTGGCAATTCGTAGTTTCCCCCTTTATCCCCAAAACATTTAGTCATGTAACCATCTTTTAAGATGCCGGATTGGCTGAGATCTGTGTGGGTGAGAGCAGTAACTGCACAGACAAACATTTGCACACATATACATGTAAATAGAAATATAAACACATTCCACATACATATATGGATAATATTTACAAGTAGGAACCATGCACACAGCACCTCAAAGTGTGCTATGACATACTTTGCTATTTTACCTTTTTGTTGCTATTCTTTTTTTTTTAAATTATTGTTATTGCTTCAACAATGTTGAGGAACCAAAACCAAATACTTTCCCCTTGTGTACTCATATATATATATACAATTTAACAACAAAGATCTTGAATCTTGAGCAGGGATGTAATTGGTGGGGTTGCCTGTCAGTCCACTCACCTTCCTGTGTGATGCAGATTGAGCCACTGCCCATGCCCACTCGCAGCGCGTCCGCTCCGGCGTCTATCAGGTTCTTAGCCTGAGCCGCAGTTACCACTGGAGGAAGACAGGGAGAGATTTCTTGTTGAGCATTGTATGCCTGTATTTTACACTGAACTCCTTTATTAACTCATTGACAGCCAATGACGCGATTTCTCGTCATTTCACTCCAAGACTCAGACCGCCAATGATGAGATTCTCGTCATGTGGTGTTTTCAGTGGTTTACGATATAAAGGGCGCTCTTCCGCAGCCTGTGAATGATCCCATGGATCACCCAAGAAGAGTACACCCAGAAATCACATGATCACAACAAAATGAAGCTGGTTTAACTTTCTTTTAGTATTATAGGATTTATAAAAATCAATTTTCTCGGCTTTTTGGTGAAAACAAGCCACATTCAACTGCCCCTAACTATGGAATGGATTATCGCGACAGCACGCTTTCCCCCCCCGATTCTCAGAGACCCCCCCCCCCTACGTCTTTTGAGGCGATTGCCGGGTGGATCGAATTATATTCTATAAATCGCTCTAAATCGCTGGCAAGGGCAGCTATAGACGATGTTCTAACTCTGGCAGTTAAAGAGTTAAGGAAAGTACATTGCACATGGGCATCATTGACCATTGTCATATATGCAGGGACAGATTAAGCCGATTTTTCTGCTTACTTTTCCAAAATTTAAGCTGTTAAATTGTATTGCTGCTCATGGGATCTGTGGTCAATGTCACAGTCCAATAGCTCAGACAGACGGCCGTGCCGTGGTTTTACTGGTTGCTGTTTCGTTTGTCACAGACACATCGCGACCAATCAGTACAAGGGGACATTTAAATAGTTACTTGGTGGCTATGGTCTTCGCAGACAGCAAACTGTAATGAAATTAGGAGAGAATGTACGTATTTGATGAGGGAAAGACTCAGTATTAGCTTTGAGAAATATAAGCTGAGTTGTGCCACGCACATCCCCAGAAGTCTGCACATAGTTGGCCCAAACGCATCCCTTCCCAAGGAGGGATGCATTTTTCAGCTGTATCTCCAATGTCAACATGTAGTGCTATAAATGGATTCCACTGGCACCAAAGGCCATTTTTGACAAATAAGTTCAATTTGTTTTTAAGTTCAACATTTTAAGCTCCTCTTGAAATGGTATTTGGCTGAAGATAATGCATGATTAACCTGATTCTAGGACGATGGTCAGTCACTCACAGTCACAATGATCTCAATGGGGAAAATAATAAACCTCAGGTATGAAAATGCACGATCCACACAAACTTGCATTACAGTAAGTATAATGATATTCATGGCGAGTTTGTGTAAATCTGTGTTGGATACAGCCATGCTAGCCCATTACTTAAAAATACTATTGGTGCGCTTTAGACAGGCTTCTCTATGCATCCAAAACAGACACAATAGTGATGTGAAGACGTGTTGATGGTCTCTCTTGCTAGCAACAGGTGTTTGACTTGTGAGTTGTCTGCGGCACTGGGTCCATTGCTAGACAGGTGTTGAATGACCTCCCATGCACGGACAGGTGTAATTTTGCCAGTTTGATGCTCTGTCCAAGATAATCTACGATCTGGGACTGAGAAATAACATGCATTCACTGCATTGATATAATGAAGGCATGCTGAGACATGATGCAGATCTTAAGACATTTGGGAGTTTGGATAGAAATTTCTTGTACTCCCGGAGCACCCCGGAGGATTCAAACCCCTAGTATCCGTGGAGGTGGCCATGAACTTTACCCCTGCGCCACTCAAGTACCCCTCTGTTTTCAATTCTGCTCTTTTTTTTCATTTCTATTCCTGTAACCGGTTTGGAGCCCTGGTTGAGAGTGACTCATGTCCTCACCATTGCCTGCAATGACCTGTAGCTGAGGGTACTTCTCCTTGATGTATTTAATCATGTTGATCTGGAAGATGGAGTTACCCTGAGAGGAATCCTGGAGAGAGAAGACAGGAAAAGTGAACCTGGGCTTCGGCAAAACAAAATACACGTTTTCATCATCATCAAAATCAAAATTGATATGCTGTCCTGTACAGATTACTGCCCTGTAAAATGACAAAATTACATTTGATTTCACCTACAGTATATAACTTCATTATTCCAGTAAGATGTTACTCCCATGCCAGGTTAACCCAGTCTGAAGCCAGTCCAAAACTATGTATGTCACCCATACTAACTATGACTACAACTGACACCAAAAGGTCTAGTATGAATTAGAATACATTAACTAGTCTTCCGCCAACACCAATTTATTAACAGATTCTGTTCCAGCAATGCCAGTCTAAAAGTAGAATAAAAACGATACCAATGCCATTACATCCATTCTGCAACAGCAGGTCCACTAAGTAGTAGTAATACAAGCAGAAACATAGATAGGCAACTGTTCCAGTAAAACCAGTGTAAAAAAAACAGTCCATACCAATACTACTACATCCACCCCACTCTGCACCAGTAGGTCGAGTCGGTACTTGTCGTCATTGTGTGTGCCGATGGCGGCCCCACACAACAGCTGTTTGCGGGGGTCTTTGGAGGCCAGAGGGAAGTCCCTGTTCTTCTTTAGGTCTGTACGAGCAATGATGGATACCAGGTTACCCTCCTCATTCACTATGGGCAGCTTACCTGGAGGGATGGATAGAAGACAGGAGAGGAGGTCAGGTTCCTGTTTTATTGGTGAATTTATACTTGGCAGGTGCCAATTGACAACATGACGCATATTCAACTGCAGAATTTCACATCCATTTAACAGTTCTAACATCCTAGATCCTAGGGTCCTTACCTTTCTTACTCCTCTGGAGAATCTCATTGGCCTCTTTGAGAGTCACTCCGGCTGGGGCCACCACCAGATCCTCTAGCTTTGTCATTACCTAGAGAAAAGGGCAGGAGACCGACAAACCACCAGTTAATCACTTTTACATTACTGAACATGATAAACACAACTTTCAGCGACAGTCTCTAAGGATGTCTATGGCCCCGTTTAGACGATTAAGCGGTCTCTAGAGAAGACGGCAAAATAAAATATCAGATCCTTCCATTTAGAGGGCAACAGCCTTTTCGGGGGTTGAAAACGCAAAAAAGTTAAACCCCCTTCCAGAGTGGAAATCTTTGAAAACGCTCCACCTCGCATCTCCATGTAAACCGCAAAACGTGTGACGTCATGGCTCATGTTAACTCACGCCTCATATGCTATTACATTGGTGTAAACAAACAGCTGCGATAGGATGTACAGCGGCAGTGGTTCTACTCATGCGTGACTGGTCTATCCGGTGTGTCACACCGCCACCTAGGCACCTAGCATGCACACTACTGGTGCGTCTCTGTGTAAACGCAGAATAAAAGTGAGAATGCACAAATCCACGGTTATTTCACGCCCATTTTTCTACATTCACCATGACATTATCTGTATCCAATTCCTAACTACTGCAACAACTCCTTTAATCTCCGGACAGAAAGGGGGGTGGGGGTCAGTGAACTTAATCTGAAAACATACTTTCCAAACGGCACATTGTGCTTACTGCTGGTTCACTTCCCCTCTCTAATCTCCGCCCACCTGGCTGAGTGGCAGGCTGTGCTCCTCCTCCTTCAGGAAGTCGATGTCTCTGGAGGAAATGATGCCCACCAGTTTACCCCCCATGTGGCCGTTGTCTGTGACGGGGATGCCACAGAAGCCGTGGCGTGCCTTCGCCTGGAAGACGTCCAGTACGCTCTCATTAGGACTCATCACCACCGGGTCTGTGATGAAGCCCTGCTCATAGCGCTATGAGGAGGGAGGGGGGGGGGGTTAAGGACAGGGGTGAGTTTTTTTTTTTAAATAAGAAAGAAAAAGGAGGGATTGAACAAAAGATTGGGGATGAGGAAGAAAGATTAGGCAGGGAGAGGGGCAGTAATCAGAGAGAAATGATGGAGGGAGAGAGAGAGAGAGCAATGGGAAGTAAGATTAGGGGAGATGGGAATAAGATTGGGAAAGAAAGGGGAGAAAAACAGGAGGGTAAAATGAAAAATGAGGAGGAGGAGATGGGGGAAATGGGGTAGTAGATATTAATGGACATAATGCTTCATCTATTAGGCTCCAGGAAAAGCTTCTATCTGTTGAACTAAATAAAGCAGAGTAGAAACTACTTTCTGTCGAGGTAAGGAAAGAGTGAGGTCCCCCCCTACTGGGTTTACTCGGGCAAAAACAACAGAGGCAGCTATAGCACTGATGTAGAGAAAAAACACAGAAACACAGAAAATTATAAAATGAATTGAAGAAAATACAAACAAAATGAAATGACACAGAGGCTAAAGAATTGATTGAAATATGTTATGGGAGACTGACGTTAAGTATTCACAGAATAGAAACGTGTAGAAACATGTGGAAGTTTGATGTTAGACACCTCAAAACTCACAACAACATAATAAGAACGCACAAGGTGGAGAGGACAGTGAGGAACATACATGAGGGCAGTGACAGAGACTGATGAGACTCTATGAGCCATAGCAGAAGAGGAGAATGGGAAGGAGAATGGGAAATTGATTGTTACCTTGACTTTGCGGACTTCGTTGGCCTGGAACTCTGGTGTGCAGTTATGATGGATGAAGCCAATGCCACCTGTTAACTGACACAGGAGAGAATACATTACTGTGTGTGTGTGTGTGTGTGCGTGCGTGTGCGTGTGCGTGCGCGTGCGTGTATACTTACTGAAATAGTGATAGCTATATTGAACTTGACCTACAGTAAGTATCATCTATCGATATATAAATACATATGTGTGAGCGATACTGTATATGTATGTGAATTTAATGCCTGTTTCAGTCTATATTGGAGAATAGTGTGAGACTAGCCAGAAGAAAGAAAAAGTGTGTGTGTTTGTGTGTGTGTGTGTGTGTGTGTGTGTGTGTGTGTGTGTGTGTGTGTGTGTGTGTGTGTGTGTGTGTGTGTGTGTGTGTGTGTGTGTGTGTGTGTGTGTGTGAGCAATGCCTAAGTTATGCTCTGTCGCACGACGTGCTACACACCTTAAATAGCCGACCTACAACCTACGACCAACATGTTGTGAACTAGTAGGTCGGCTATTTTCGGCGTGTGACGAAGCATGAATGGAGGTTAACCTTACAGTCAGAATCAGAATCAGCTTTATTGTCACATCACAGGTTTACAGAAGTAAAGAAAATGGGTGAAATTGTTTTCGTGAGTAGTTCCCGTCGTTATTTCCATAGAAAAAAGAAGGGGAAGAAGGAGAAGAAGAAAGGGGGAGGGAGTGGGAAATGAGATCAAACAAGAGAGAAAAAAGAAAAAAAAAGTAATCCACATATTTACACAAGTACCTGAGATAGGATATAAAGGTGCGTGAGCATAGCAGCAGACGTATACTGTGCATGATATACTTATGGATGTTAATTAAGGTGCTAGAAAAAACAATAAAAAGACAAAAGTCAGGTGCAAAATGTCAGTGCGTGTCGACCGCATAATCCACATAAGGTAGACTGACATTGGTATAATCCGCAAGTAGGTCCATGAGGAAGAACTAAGAAAAAAAGTGTGTTTGTGTGTGTCTCTGCATCACACTTACTGCCATAGCGATAGCCATGTTGGCCTCTGAGACAGTGTCCATGGGAGATGAGACGAAGGGAGTTTTCATGGTGATCTGCTTGGTGAGGGCTGAGGTCAGGTCCTGAAGAAAGGCAGCAAGAGTCACTCACAACATAAAGGGACGGCTGCTTGGCCATTTGTCATAAGACATATTTTAGCAGCAAGTCATAGAGCCTTAGGATTTCCCCCTCAAAGTTGATTATTACTCATAGTTGATTATTTGACAGCCCTATTGGGGTAATGGAAGAGACACACAAATGCCAATGTTGGCAAAGAATATTCCTGAGGATTATTATCATACCCCTTCTACTTACCACCTGGTCTGATGTGAAGTCAATGTAGCCAGGCAGGACGAGGAAATCACTGGAGACAGCGAGGTAGGGAGGAGGGAAGAGGAAATGGATTTGGTCAACTCCAACAAAAGAGATCAATGCAATAGATTACATTTGATACATCTGCTAGCAGCTCCGATAGTGAAATTACCACACTGAAACTATCAGATGAGTCTGTTGAACTTTGAAGTCATTTATAAGTTATTTATCTATTATTGTTCTATTACCTCTGAGGCAAAATTACTTGTGTAGGCTTATTTGTATGTGTGCAAGTATATCATGTGTATGTACTGTATGCAGGATCTTATGGTGTTATATTTATATAGTTATTATAGCGCACATAACTAAACTTAAAACTTCAACACACAGCCCTAATAAATATGAAATATTTCACATATTTAAATGGAAACCTAGGTGTGCATAGTTGAGACATGACTCATTGCGGACCTTGACCACCAAATTGCACAGTGTCAGATACTGAGTTTGAGATCTATGGCTTTGTGCTGAGATCCAATATATGAAGTTGATAGTGTATTGATTTGACATACATACACAGAGAGCCTCATAATAGTTTTGCATTTACTTAACGGCTCAACTAAACTAACTCAGCCTCTTTACATTGTGGGCTTTTTAATGCAATTTTAAGCTTGTGCTATACTAAAATAATTGCATAACAGAATCACATTTAGTAGGAGAGAAATGCCTTTAAAACGTCTTTCTTTGAGCTTGTGAATAAAAGTGTACGTTCACATTTACTAGTACGTGAAAACACATTCCAGCTAAATGTTTTCTGTGTGTGAAATGTGTCTGCCTAGCACTTTTCTCGTTGCAAGCCTTGTCAATCCACGAGGTGTTTGAGTGACAGGGAGAGAATGTGTCTGTGTGCATATGACATAAGACTTGATGACACCCATGCAACCAATAATCATGCTTCAAAACAAGATAACTATTGTAAGCCTTAGCCCACATTTCAGGACATTAAGAGAGCCATTCACAGAATCATGTGGGCAGTGGACTAAACTGGCATGATGTCTGGATCTCATCTGGTTGTTTTAGGGACAGAAAGTAAAACACAGAAAGGTTAAATGTATAAGCATTAAGCAATGAATGAGTAAAATATACAGCGTCTTCCTTATTTTGTTATATTGATAATGCTTGTGGCAATTGGAGAGTATAAAATGTGTTCAATTTTGTTGTTGAATTGTAGATTTTAATATAATAGCAAGTTAGTGTAGCTGTACTACCAAGCGTTCTAAATATAGCATAGTAGTCTATATCTTCTCTAGAATGACACAGCAGATTAGATGCAGGCTGATTGATAACTTTGGCACATTATGTATTGTATGGTGATGTCATTGTCACCTGGGCGGCATCATAAAGGATAATGCAGCGACTGCACTCACTCAGTGGGTCAGTTTAATGAGAACACAAACAAGATGACAGAAGCCTGTTGCATATACACGTGCTTATCGTTAAGAAGTGATAGATCCTGGATGGATGCAGTCTGTAGCACATCTCCTGCAGTGGTTGGCAAGTGGCAACCACTGCAGATGTGCTAGTATAGATAAGATTAATGTAGCTATTGTATCATACCCAGTGTTGCCATGTGCGCTTATTATAAGCGACGTTGGGCTTGTTTTTCTGTGATGTCGCTTGTAATTATTGGTAGTTGCGGGTTGCGTTTTTTTTGGGGGCTTGCTTCTAAAGTGTGGTTACTTATTTGGGCTGGTTTCCTAATGTTTTTAAACCAGTGGCTCTCAAACATTTTCATGTCAAGGACCCCCCATTTAATGTGTATTTGTCTGCGGACCCCCATCTGAAAATATGTTATGCATTACCAGGGACCCCCATACAAGATTTGTGTTGTTAAAATGTTTCAAGAATATTCCACATTTTGCACTTTTTTGTTCAAGATTTTTTTGGTCGTTGAAAATGTCAGATTTACAAGCTCGCAAAGCGTCGCAATGTGAGCTTGTAGATCGGCTATTTGCAAATAGCCGACGTGGTTTTAAGTGTGACCCCACAGTCGCTTCTTTTGGGCTCGTTTTCACAGACCTGGTTGCTTATTTCTCTCGCAGAATCTGGCAACACTGATCATACCCTCGAACATACAGATGGGTTAAAAAATACAAAAAAAAATCATCAAATAAGTTTCGGGTCACACAGCTTTAACTACGAACAACAAGCACAGAGTTTAGAGAACCCAGGCACACACACACGTCTCCTGATCACCCGGTCTGGGATCAATGAGGGAACATGAAGATCCTTTGGGATCAATGAGGGAACATGCAGATCCTTTACTTGTAGGTGAGGCCGTCTCCTCCGTTGAACAGTTGCGATCCAGTGAGACCGTCTTCAGGGACGTAGCCGGTCTGTCCGCTGATCAGGTAGTCCGCCATGGTGTCTCTAAAAATAACGCTGCTTAAAGTAAACGACCCAACAACACAAGCACCGAGAGACTAGAAAGGGGAGACCAGTAAACTTTTATTCATGCGTCTCTCTGGCGGCCTGGTCCTTCAGGATCTCTTCTGTGGTGAATGTTATGTGTCCTCCTCTTAGCAGTGGTCTGCTCTGCTGTGTCAACCTGTCTGTGTGCAACCTTTTGTCGTTTTCCTCCGCTTTATTCTTTTCCAGATCGGCCGGGAATCCGGGATCTGTTTGACCTTTGCAACAGTGGAACAATATATATCTTCAATCAATCAATGTGTTGTCTTTTTTCCTTCGGCCTTGCTCGCCTGTTCTCTGTGCCCTTCTTGGTGTTTTGTTCTCCCCCTTCGCTCCCTCACCCTTGGCTGTGCTGTGCACTGCTGAACACGTGCGTTGTTGCTAACCTCGCGTCACCAGCCTTTCCACCGCGGAGGCAAGCCTGGTATTCGTTCCAAACTGGCCCCGTGTGATCCGGTTTAAAAAAAAACTATCGTGTTCCGGTGGTGGGTTTCGGTTGGTGTCGCATTGTTTTTGTTCCCCCACATAATGCGAATCAATTAGTTTAGTCGTGCTACGAGTTAGAATAAAAGATGGACATACGGATTATTATACCAAAAGAAATGAAACAATTATACTAAACTAAACACATTTTAAACAAGGGGAATCATTTGAGGTGCACGGCGCAGGAGGTTCCGGTCATGTGTTCCGGCAGCCTGATGACGTAAACTTATTTCCGCTCCGACCGGATCCCGCGCTACGTTGTTGCAGTTTTCCGCGACAGCACACGTGATTGACTGATTGATTGATTGATTGATTGATTGATTGATGTACTTTATTTAGTAAGACATGAAACAACAGTACATGGAAGTACAAATTCACAATACAAGGTCTACTAAACACGTCAGCACAGCACACGTCACATCCGGCGGTTCGGAACCTCTGGAAACAGACTTAGTTAGGGAATTTTAGCAATATGTGTGGACCATCTGTGAAAAAAATTACTACCAATAGCTTTCTTCACCAATGTGTTCTTATAGGTGCCTAGAATCACCTCTCAATTAATATAAACCCAAATCCTCGTGGAAAATCCTGGAGAGCCAATCAAAGTTAAGGAGCCCAGAGGGCTTGGGTGAAAAATATGTAAGTCTAAAATGAACTTGTGAGGTGTCTAACTAGGGGTTTTCAGGGGTGCTGAATCCATTCCAACCATTATTTTTGAGTAAAAATGTCTCCCTGGCCATCTAATATTGGTATATTGGTTATTGTTAGTGTATAATCAGTGTATAATCAATGGTAGGGGATTGGGGTGTTGTTGAATTGATTCTATTCTGAAAAATAAAATAAGAAAATATTGCTAAACACTTGATAAGATTGTACACGGGATACACTGTCTGCATGTGGGGAAGGAGCGGGAGTGTTGCATCCTGGCAAATATGTCTGGACGATTTTAAGGTACGGTAGTTTATCTACTTTTTGGCATTTATTTTCCTCTGCTGGCAACACTTTTGATTACTGTGAATTTAGATGTCAATTTTCTCTAGCCTATTGCTTACATTGAACAACCATTAGTTAAACAATCATGACACTTGTCTTTTAGTAGACAACATGGAAGAGGATTCTGTAGCTTGTGGCTTAAGGTGCTTCATCTGTGGTGGTCCTGAGACTGAGCTCTCAAAAGTCACCCAAAAAGGCTATGCATAGATTTTGTCTTATTCTGAGAGTGTGGATGATGCAGCATTAATCAGAAGACTTCATGAGGACTGGAAAAACTGAGATGACCCCAAACTAAGATACCATTTGGAATGCAAAACTGAGCTATACAGTTGTGCAAGAAGTATATCCACTGGAAGTTTTTTTTCATTGTGATGAAAGTTGCCACTTGCAGATTTCAATCCTATTCTATGTTGTGAGTGACATCATGATTTAATAAAAACTTTAAACATAATCTATTCTTTAGAGCAAGATGAGCAAGACCAACGGCCAGACAGGAAGAAAAGACGCAGGGCATTGTCTGGGTCAAGTAGTTCAAGTGCTAGCTGGCACACTTGATCTACCATAATACTTGCTGAAAGAAACCCTGGTAAGTCTTTTGTATGTAAGATTCAAATGAATTTTTATAATTGTTTTTCTTGCTCCTCATTGTAGGCTTCCACTCAAAGTCAAATAATTTAATCATGCACATACTGTATGTGGCTACCTTTTATCCAGACAGAGCTTGGCAGTTGTATCGTGCACCTGATAATGTCTACCAGGACCGACTGAAAAGGAGTTTGATGCAGAGAGCAAAGCGACGAGGTGATGACTGGGGACTTGAAGTCGCTGGTCGCCTGTCTGGTATTATAGATTTGGTGGCAGAAGAGGCAGTATATCATATTCGATGAAGAAGAGACTTTGAGAACCCTGTTACAAAGTCTGAGGTAACATTATATGGATACACAATACAGCTGTACAATACAACTCACATTTCTTATCCTTTATTAGTCCCCCTCATTCCTGGACCCATATCAATCTTGCAGAATAAATGATTTTGAAAATTATATTTCTTCCCTCAGGATAAGAAATGTGAGTTGCATTGTACAGCTGTATTGTGTATCCATATAATGTTACTTCAGACTTTGTAACAGGGTTCTCAAAGTCTCTTCTGCATCGAATATGATATACTGCCTCTTCTGCCACCAGGCGACCAGCGACTTCAAGTCCCCAGTCATCACCTCGTCGCTTTCCTCTCTGCATCAAACTCCTTTTCAGTCGGTCCTGGTAGACATTATCAGGTGCACGATACAACTGCCAAGCTCTGTCTGGATAAAAGGTAGCCACATACAGTATGTGCATGATTAAATTATTTGACTTTGAGTGGAAGCCTACAATGAGGAGCAAGAAAAACAATCATAAAAATTCATTTGAATCTTACATACAAAAGACTTACCAGGGTTTCTTTTCAATGTGCCAACATTGATACCTTCATTGCAAAGGATGCAAGTATTATGGTAGATCAAGTGTGCCAGCTAGCACTTGAACTACTTGACCCAGACAATGCCCTGCGTCTTTTCTTCCTGTCTGGCCGTTGGTCTTGCTCATCTTGCTCTAAAGAATAGATTATGTTTAAAGTTTTTATTAAATCATGATGTCACTCACAACATAGAATAGGATTGAAATCTGCAAGTGGCAACTTTCATCACAATGAAAAAAAACTTCCAGTGGATATACTTCTTGCACAACTGTATAGCTCAGTTTTGCATTCCAAATGGTATCTTAGTTTGGGGTCATCTCAGTTTTTCCAGTCCTCATGAAGTCTTCTGATTAATGCTGCATCATCCACACTCTCAGAATAAGACAAAATCTATGCATAGCCTTTTTGGGTGACTTTTGAGAGCTCAGTCTCAGGACCACCACAGATGAAGCACCTTAAGCCACAAGCTACAGAATCCTCTTCCATGTTGTCTACTAAAAGACAAGTGTCATGATTGTTTAACTAATGGTTGTTCAATGTAAGCAATAGGCTAGAGAAAATTGACATCTAAATTCACAGTAATCAAAAGTTTTGCCAGCAGAGGAAAATAAATGCCAAAAAGTAGATAAACTACCGTACCTTAAAATCGTCCAGACATATTTGCCAGGATGCAACACTCCCGCTCCTTCCCCACATGCAGACAGTGTATCCCGTGTACACTCTTATCAAGTGTTTAGCAATATTTTCTTATTTTATTTTTCAGAATAGAATCAATTCAACAACACCCCAATCCCCTACCATTGATTATACACTGATTATACACTAACAATAACCAATATACCAATATTAGATGGCCAGGGAGACATCTTTACTCAAAAATAATGGTTGGAATGGATTCAGCACCCCTGAAAACCCCTAGTTAGACACCTCACAAGTTCATTTTAGACTTACATATTTTTCACCCAAGCCCTCTGGGCTCCTTAACTTTGATTGGCTCTCCAGGATTTTCCACGAGGATTTGGGTTTATATTAATTGAGAGGTGATTCTAGACACCTATAAGAACACATTGGTGAAGAAAGCTATTGGTAGTAAATTTTTTCACAGATGGTCCACACATATTGCTAAAATTCCCTAACTAACTATCAATGGGTCTGTCTGGGTAGCTTTCTATTTACTGTAGTCAAACTTTGACTGAAACCTCTTTGGACTGTCAAAGGTTCTTCTGGGACCTCTTTGGTTCAGCGCTCAGATCCAGTCTACAGCCCGCCTACTGTATACACACACACACGTACCCTGTTACTATTTGTACGTTTATCAGATATGTAAACTGCAAAAGGAATTTATCCCAGAATAGATCTGAATCTACCCATTGGTAAAGTCAAACTGGAAGGTCATCCTATCCATTCCAGTATAGTTTTACTTACTTATTTTAGTACATTATATATAACATCTGTTTATTATAACCTTCTCTTTGATAATTTAACTTCAGATTGATTTAAGTATGCGATTGAGTTAACATAGTTGCAACTTACACACTACACTTTACTTGCGCTGCTCCAAAACAAACCCTAGATGGTGCATTATTCTAATTTATCAGTTTGTCAGTTAAAGTAGGCTTGCTCTTAACGGTCAACTGTTAATATCCCAGGAATCACGATTTCATCTACTATTTTAGGCCCCTTCCAGGCAAACTGACCCTCAAAGAGGCAAGCTGGAAGATGTAGGTAGGTTTTGTAAGTGTGAGAGAGTCATGGTCTGTGTTAGATTTCCCTCAGTTGCAATGTAACAGCTCTGTGTACACATAATTTCTAGTCTCTTAATTGTACAAACATTTTGTTTTCATTGTATTATTCCACTTTGGCAATGTAAAAGTATTTTTTCTCATGCCAATAAAGCCCTTTGAATTGAATCGAGTCAGCAAAGGTTCAACCCAAAAATTAAATTCAAGGATAAATCCTCAGTATCAACATCAGTTGTATGTTTTCGTGTCCTATACCATTGTTTCGATTAATAGAATACCACTCCAATAATCAGTACAAATTAACTACTGTATATCACATTTGACACTGTACAAGTTAATTTAGAGCCCACTGTACAAGTATCCGTCGATGATAACAAAATTAACAGTATTGACACCAAGAAATTGCAACAGTACAGAAGTGCATCTCATGTCCTGGCAAAAGTATCATTGTCTACTATTAGCTGAGTGGCTTTTGATGATTTCAGTTGATATTAACACTAAGCACTTCAGTTGGTGCATCCCATCATCCTACACTAAAATCTTCATTCATTTGTCCATTTGTAACAAAGAATCCTGAATAAGACAAAGAATCCTGCACAGTCTTCACTTAAACCAACTATTTAATACAGAAAATACATTGCGGTCACACCGACCTTCATCACATGATAACTTGGCATTAGGAGATACCTGATGATGGTCAGTGCGACTAAAAATATATTTTCTGTATAAATAGTTGCTGTAAGTGAAGACAGTGTGCAGTTCTTTTAATGCGTTGGCCGACCACTCCTACGCACCCAGGGTGCACATTCAGGGTTTTACATGGTACCATCCAAATGTGCACAGTATTGTGTTTTGTGTGTGTGTACGTATGTATGTAATAAACACACAAGAGGCAGAATACGGTTTTAAAAACTCTCTCAGTAACTATTTCTGTATTAATGTACAACCGTTGAAAATTACAGCAATTTTTTTTTCCTCTTTTCAGTTTTTTTTTAAACGATCTATCTATCAACAGCCATTTTCCAGGAGAAAAAAAGTGAACGCGAGCCAAAACATGAAGAAAATGAGAAACAAAAAGAGCGGAGGGGATGGATGGAAAGCGAAGGAATTGAATGGCTACAGATATGGGAAGAAGGGAAATTAAAAGTCAAACATTTATTTTCCATTGCGGAGTCATTTGAGTCAACATGTTAAATGCATTTTGTGTATGTGTGTGTGTGTGTGTGTGGGGTGCGCGTGCATGCTTACTTGGTGGGTAGTGATGTAGTGTGTATACTCATGTAAAAGGATATGTTTACACTTGTCGTTTCAATGAGAGTTTTACTTTTCACCACATGAACACTAGAGTCCCAGTTCTGGCCATGTCATAATAGGCGACCATTCTACGAAATATCTGATCTACAAGCTCACAACTCATGATGCATTGTGAGCCATTTGACGTACAACAAAGTATATAGGGCTTAAATGGTTCAAGGTCCAGATGACACATCTGGGGGCACAAGAAATAAAATAAAAACAAATCAGGTTTTGCTCTCATTGCCATCAGATCTTTGAAACCAGACATGGAACTTCATGGGCTTTCAGACTAAATTGCTAGTTTGAAAGCCACTCCGCCACAATGCACAATCACAGGCAATGTAAAGCAATAAGAGAGAGAGAACTGATATTAACCACATTCAACAGAAGAGGCATATACTGTAGCAGGTGTTCATCAGGCCGAGTGTAGATGACACACAGTGAGGTGTTCTGATCAAAATCCAATCTATGTTGAGGTCTGAGAAATCACAGTGAAGCGACAGGTGTACTCCCTATCCGAGGTGACGATGAATGAAAGATGCAAGACGAGTAAACGACAAGAGGGAAGGAGGATAGGAGGTGATGAAGAGGAAAACATGGGGAGAGATGCAATCGTGCCATTCTGTGACTCTGCAGCAAACAAGAACGAAAGAAAAGGAGATGGTGGGGTGTTGAATGAGTGCACAAAGAGGAGTGTGTGGGTGGGGATGTGAAGGAGCTGTCAACTGAGGTGAGGGATGGAGATGAGAGGAGAGAAGAGCGGAAGGAAGGAATAAAAGGAGGGAGAGAGCGACAAAGAAGAGGACGAGGAGAAGAGGGAGATGCTGGTGCTTTGCAGTGGTGATGGAGCCTCAGGTATCGTGGAAGTCCTTCAGCAGTGTGCGTCTCCTCTGCTCTGCGATGTGCATTTGATTCTCCAGATCCTGATGAACAGACAAAAAAAGGCAACCTTCATCACGATCAGAGGAAACGTTACAAACAAACCCATTGACACTTCTATGACTGGACGACTTGAATTCAAATCCGTTTTTGAGACTTAGTATTGAGCCGTCATGGTTGGGGTTTCCATTCCCTAAGTAGGTCAAATGTTAGAGCAAGGCACCAACTCTTGTAGGTTTAGGGGCTCTATTCCCTGCGAAGGTCAATGGGTGGAGTACTCACACTGCTAAGGTTGGGGGTTCCATTTCCTGTGTATCTAAATGGGTAGAATACTAATACTGCCGTGGTTGGGGGATTTATTTTCTGTGTATCTCAAATGGGTGAAGTACTGACAATTGGGGGGGTTCCATTTCCTGTGTATCTCAATGGGTGGAAAACTAATGCTGCCAAGCAAGGCACCAACAACTCACCCCTCTGTCGTTGGCGCTCAGTTCTCCCTCTCCTCCTACCACCACTCCTCTCTCGTAGGTATCTGCTCGCTCCACCTTCCATGACAGGTTCTCTATCTCTGCCTCCAGCTGGGCCTGCTGGTACTCAAACTGGTACAAAAAGAAAGAAAAGAACAGTTCAATATGAAGTGTATCCGGTTCACAGTTGTATTGAACCGAATATATTCAATACGAATACGTGTATCGTTACACCCCAAATAAAATAAATAATATAAGAGTGCATTTACTTACACAAACAAGTTTAAAATGCGTACAATAAAATGACTTGATATGATTGCATCCGTGTCGTTTGCAATGGATTGTCTGACAAGTGGGTTTTTCTCACCAGTTTCTTGCGTGGGCCTGACTCCATGTAATAGGCATATGGGTAGGTATACTGCAATGTGTAGCGACACTAAAGAGGAAGGAGAGCAGAAGAAAGAGGGAAGAAAAAACTAAAGTCAGTGAGAGAGAAGAGCTGAGAGGCATTCAGAATTAAGTTTACTTTGGTATTCACCATTTAAACTCCAGGCCCATTAACACATTAACTGCCAGAATTATTTTCATATTTTTTTAGCCAGTGCCAGAGTTTTTCATTGGAAAAAAAAAAGTACTCAGGAGCCGAAATACAGCATTTTTAAGTTTTAAGTTAAAATTGAAGTGGATAGGAGTCTAGATCTTCAACTAATCATATCTCCTTGGTCTTTGGGTGAAATTGGACAAAAAAAAAATTATTATTATTTTTTTTTTTCACTTCACGTAGATCTACGCGATTGGCACGTGACGGCTTTAAAGCGGTTCGCGTAGATCTACGTGATTGGCAGTCAATGTGTTAATACTCCTGTTCTGAATGTATACTCATGTACGTATATGTTTAGAATGCAACTGAACTGGCATTAAACACATAGTTGTCAATATTGCACTTTGCGGATACATAATTTTTGTATCTGTAAGCTTTAAGAAAACATTCACCCAGGGAGGGAAATGAATACAGAGAATATTTAATATTATCAAGTATAAGGGGCCTTAAGAAGCCTTCAAGATAAAACAAATCTTAACTGCACTCACAGAAAATAGACGATCTAATAGCTCACAATAAGTCATGCTGCGCATGACACCCCAACCTCTAAAGCTAACCTCTACATGTCTAATCTAAACCCCCAACCTGAATAGTTTCCTAATTGTAAGCCATACCCTAAAATCTTTAACCATAAAACAACCATTTCTCTTGTGAGCACCAGGAAAATGTATTTCTCAAATTCTATCATACTTGTGGGAACATTTGACCCTCACAAGTATAGTACAACACACACACGTTCCAAACACTGTTTACATCTATTACATTAACACTGGTGTGTGTGCATGTTTAGATGTTAAAAGAGCAAGGAGTGTTAACGCCTTCACACACAGTCACCATCCATCTTGCAAACACACTTCAACATACAGACACAGAGACACACCTTAGCCAGTAGCTTGGCAGCATTTTGCAGGTACTGCCAGTCAATCCAGGTTCCCAGGTTGTTCATTACCCTCTCTTGGATCTTCTCCTGGATCCTCTGATACGTCTGAGCCTCAAGCTGCAGCGACTTGTTATGGTTCTCCCACTGGTGAACAGAAACACACACAAACAGACTGGGTCAGGGAAGGTGTGCGTTTATGTGTTTTGGCCTGGGACTGCAGTGACTTGTGGTTCTCCCAATATTAAAGGAGCACATAAGTGACTGGGTGTGTGACAGAGAGAGAGAGAAAGAATGAGTGACAAAGAAAGAGCGGGACAGAGAGAGACAAAGAGACAAAGAGCGAGAAAGTTGTGGTTCTCTCACTAAAGAGTAAAAAGACAAGAATGAAAGAGGAAATCTTGGTTCTGTACATAAATTATACTGTATATTCTCGTAAATCTGTGCCTCCAGCAGCATGGAGTTGTTACGGCCCACTCCCACTGGTACAGGAGATGAATAAATAATAAATTCATAAACAAGGAATGAGAACTGTGTGTGTGTTATGACAGGGTCTCTCAGGGAACACTTTTTTACATGAAAACCCATGGGACAATACCAAAAAAGGTGCACAGCAGCCGCCTTTAAAAAGGCACGAGTCAGGCATCTCTATAGCCGAGTGGTTACGGTGTGTGTTTGACAGCGGTTTCTAATGCCAAAAAGCAGTTCCCTGCGGCCCATTTGCTTCATGTGACTTTCCTGCTCTCATTGCAATATCAATCAAATAAAAGACTCAGAAAAGCCCCCAACATGACTTGGACCGCTTTTTGTCAGCCGACAGGTCACGATAGATTGTGTCTGCCATGTGTGTATACAGTTTGTGTATGTATATGGTGATCCTCACCCTCTCGAAGTAGAAGAGGTATTTCTTGAGGGCCTCTCTAGCCTGGGCCTGTTGGCTCTGGTTGACGATGTCTGGGTTCTCTTTGTAGCGACTGCACTCGTAGTACTCACTGCCGTGCGTCTTCCAGTCTCCCAGACACATCCAGCAGAAGTCTGAGGGTGGCAGATACATATCCACAGGACGCGGCATCAACAGCAGTTACCAAGTCATCCAACAACTAATTGAGTATATTCACACGACGTCAGCCATTTTGCTCTCACGTCATGATGCAAGAGCAAAGTAGTGTGTGAATATGGTCAACGGCTGCATCAGATATTCCTTGGAGAGAGCTTAAAATACAAATCGCCAGCATATGTTTTGACACCTACTGCGTCTTCAGAGTCAAACATTATGAAGATGCAGTTCACCATGCTTTAAGATGCAATATAAAGATGATAGAATTTAATGTATTTGTGTAACAAATACACTTATAAAGCCTATATAGTATACAGTAGATGAGTAGTCCGTCTTGTTTGTTCAATATGCTAGCCAAAAGATGAGCTACCTACCGTGTTTGCACTTGGAACATTGCTGAAACAAGAGAAATAATGATTATGTTTTGTTCACTTTAAATGTGACAATGCACAACAAAATCACACGAATACATAACGAATTTCAGATTTTTCTGAACGTATCAGGTTTTCTTTCTATGAAGAGCAAACAATTTAAGATTGATTTGCATTTCTGACTTTTTAAAGAAAATAATTGTGGCTGAAAAGTTATTTCTCTGACTCACCATGTGATTGCATCCTCCATTCTTCTCAATGCAGATATTGCACTTGGGACACTGAGGAGAGAAGACAACAGGTCATTCAACATCGTACAGTAAAGTCTAGAACACTGTGCTATGTATGAATCAGTGTATGGTTTTGCATTGTGCAGTTTTGTGTGCATCTGTGTGTGTGTGTGTGTGTATGTATGTGCATACATCTTTAGTGTGTGCGCTGATGTAGTTGGCCGTCTCCGAGTCATCTGCGCATTTGGTCAGCCATCTACGGATCGTCCCACAGTCTGTAGGTGCGTGGTACATCTGACGACATTTGAAACTGTGGAAAGAGTGAAATACATATATCAAATGTAATCCTTTTTTGCCACTGTTAAGAGTCAACAGTGTATCCATAAAGTTCCCAGACATTATGCTGAGAACTAATTCTGACAGTTGATTGGACAGGTAGACCAAGACACGTGGGGACATGGACTCATTCTAATTCACTTCTTTCGCTGAACTGAATGATACTCAGTAAATATACGTCCCGAACCGGGGGTGGTATTTTAAAATGGAATAGATGTGCATTATCCTCAATGAGGTACATTTGTTTCCACAGCCAGACGGGGGGCAGGACAAAGTGGAGGTGTAGTGGATGGACTGGGTTAAGTGACTGTTTAAACAGCTTGTGTGCAGGAGGGCTGTGATTTTGGGTGTTGGTAGGCCAATTAGATTATTGACATGAACCGTTTCACCCCTAATAACTAAATAGGTAATCATTAAATCCTTAGAATTGGTCACAGGCCCCATTTTGGTCACAGGCCCCATTTAGCTCTAAACCTGTGTGGGGGAATAAGTTCATAATCCCAAAAAAAAGATCACTCATTCCTACTATAGTACATGCATACCCACACACCCAACAGTCAAAAGTGACCTCCTGCGCAGTCAGAAAAGCGCTGGCTCACCAAATTTAACCAGCTGTGAGCATAGCCGTGGGCAAGCAGCAGTTTACTTGACTCATTGAACCCTCACTTTGGTACATCAAACTCTGAAGTGGCTGTTTAACAGTTTTCAGGAATGCATTATGTGGGTGGTGTGCCACACCACAGCCATGTTCATAGATGTGCCAGTGCCACTCCATATTTATATACAGTCTGTGTGAGAGCCTGCTTGTGGTGTTCAATTCATTTCACATAAATGTATTCATTTATGTGATTGTATGCAAGTGACTGTGTCCGATTAAGTGATTGTGTGTGGTGTTTATTTGATTGCATTCAAGTATGCCAATGTCTGTGTTTAAGTCCTTGTATGTACATTGTGTGTGTGTGTGTGTGAAAATATGTACTGTATGTGCATCCTACCAGAAGACTACCATGCAACGGCTGCACTGCACCCTGCGCGCCCTGGGCTCTTGGACCTGGATGACTATGGGGCAGTCTGCACCGGGGCACAACTGCAACTGGAAGTGACTCTGCAGGAGGAACGAGGAGAGAAGGATCTATGAATGGCTTGATTACATATCTAGGAAGAGCAGATAAGTGAATGGATTGATCAGATATATCTAGAAAGAGCAGAGAAGTGATTAATGCACACTGGAACTTCTAACACTAATAACTTTACAACTTTGTACATGCACGCAAACACTAGGACTGTCCTCGTCTAAGAGCTTCCTTAGTCAACTGAAAGGGTACATTTTCAAACAGGGGGTTGTGATGGCAGCGGGCACGGCCAAACTAGATAATAGATGGCTATTAGGAATGGACGAGTCAGAACAACACTGGCGGCTGTTGAAAAAGAGTCCAAATACATTATCAAGACAATGTAACTCCTCCTGCTGAAACTGGATGAAGGGATAGCCAAGACTCATTCAAACACCATTTATATTCCATTAATATACTTTTTGTATTTACAGAGCCATTACCGATTCCTTTTCATTCTTGCATTTTACCTGGATAAATGGCGATTAATTCACGCCCAATTACAACTATGTGAGAGATACACAGTCGCAGTTTGAATACATACACTCATAGATTGTTCATCTTTAATTCTGTTCTCAGCATAAACCAGATTTATAATTTGATCTGTACTGAACTAAAGGCCTGACGGGGGTCTGTGTATTAAACGTTAGGTGCATCAGGATACCCTGGCTACTGCCTTCAGCTGAGCTTGTGTGGACACTAGATACATGAT
Organism: Gymnoscopelus braueri; assembly: GCF_963280865.1. Taxonomy (NCBI): domain Eukaryota; kingdom Metazoa; phylum Chordata; class Actinopteri; order Myctophiformes; family Myctophidae; genus Gymnoscopelus; species Gymnoscopelus braueri. Next base: position 21,880,791 of record NC_137614.1, read on the forward strand.
GGTAGGTACATCTTTCTTTTCAGATTACTTTCTACATAATGTCTATGTACTAACTACTCTCACAGACAGACCCACAATTAAGAGAGCTGCTGTACCTCAACGTAGTCTCTGAAGAGGTAGCGTCTGTATTTGTCCTTTAACTCCTCTCCTGGCAGCAGTGGCAGGACAAAGTCCTCTGGCATCTGGAGTGAACAGTCCTGAGCCATGCATGAAATACCTAGACACACACAGGCTGCACTGATTAAAACTCTTGAGCCATACACGAAATACAGTTAGGCCAACATGTCCACCCCAAACACACACAAGGCTGGACCTGTAAGAACAGTCTTGAGCATTAATATCTAGACACAGAGTGACAAACAAATACGGAATTCATACAGTCACACCGATATTCACACAGATAAACCAAGTCATCTACAAAGTCACAAGTCACTGCTTGACCACAGAGAGGTAAAAAAAAAGAACATCAATACACAGACCAAAGGACATGGAATGAAAACCAATTCACACATTCACACGCTCTAGGTCTCCCCCTCTCACGCACAAATACACACACCAACATTTTCATGCACATACAAACCGGGACAACTGTATTTTTAGCCATTACAAATCATATTAACAGATGACTGAATGTCCCTTTTGCTAAGTTAAGTCTGTAAACTCCAGTGGTCTGCAAACATGGTGCCAGCTCAAGCAAAGACTTCCTCTGCAGTGTTACCTTCAGGTTGGCAATGTATTACTGCTGTAGTATCTAATGTGAGGAAAACCATTTGACTAGACATTGTAACATCACATTTATAATGACTAGCATTGTCAACTTATCATTTAGATGCCATCTATACTCTTCTCTGTATCACTTAAGGCAATGGTTGTCAACAGCCTGTGGAATATTGGCTTCCATGCCGCCAGAGGCGCATGGCATAATGGAATGCCATATTGTAGTGTTTTTTTTTTGTAGTGTTTTTTTTTTGTTGAGTATTTGTTGCCACCGGCGAAGTTGCATTATTCGTCGGTCTCTGTCGGTGTGTGTGGTCGGTGGGAATCCATTAACTGTCGATTATTTTGGAGGCGGTGTTTTTCACTCCCTGTTGGATTTCCACTACCCTTATACTATATGTGTTTATGCATTTAGTCACATCCTTCATTCTACACACAGCATTGGAGGTTTCACTTTGCTATAATGTAGCTTTAATTCACCTTTAATTTGGCTCCTCAGAGGTAAGCCATACAGATGAGGGCCTGTGTACAACTGCAGAATGCCAGTAGGCCACACACGTACCTAAACTAATTTTTCACATCGTTTTATACTTTTTGAAATAGGCCCACTGTCCCTTGCCCAAATGTGGAGTCATACTGTATGTCATAGATATTGTCGAAGATTGACGTCACAGGCTTGCCTGAAGTCTGAGATCCACATTATGAGCCACACAATTCTCATGTAGATCCAATTGTATTTATTTAAGCTTATTCTTTCTCTTACAGCCAAAACACTCACCCACTCCCATGCCATCTTTGACAAGTACAGTGCAGTGCTGCTCCCAGCATGCTTTGCAGAAGGAGTGCTGGCAGGGCAGCGCCAGCAGGGCATCCCTCCGTACGATCTGTAGACACACTCCACACTGGAGGGACTGAGGGGCCTAGGAAACCAGTGTACACACATATTACTCGCACACATACACACACACCACCTGGTGATTTCTAAATATAGATGGCCTCAGGAAACTTGGAAACCACACTAAAAGTAGTTGGAATTCATTTTGCGTTACAAGAGGTCTACTCTGCTCCATATAGAAGCACCCTGCATCCTTATCATTTTGACAAAGCATCCTTGTTATCTGACAAACCATATCTGACATTTGCAGAGAGTCTGTCTGTAATTCACTGCTTAAGGATCAAATCAGAGGAACTGGGAGACCCGATTCCAGTATTAGATTGACAAAAGTATACTACCAATGTTATCAATGTAGCTGCTGAGTTTCAAAATACTTACTGCTGGCATGAATAATGTACATTTTCCAGTATGAAGGGTGTGAAATTAATGCATCTGTGAATATTTGCATTTTTCATAAAACATCTCATCTCACACACGGTACTCACAGTGACAGGTCTGCAGGTGCTGCTGGGCTGAACCGAGGCGTCCGACAACAGCAGAGAAGAGTTGGACTTCCATCTATTGAACCAGAGCACAGTAAAATGAGAAATGGTCTATTTATATAGCGCCTTTTTTACAATGCGTTTTACAATGTGCATTACACTCACATTCACACACAGACGGCAGAGGAAAGCATGCAAGGCACCAGCCTACTCATCCAGAGCAGTTAGGCGTTTAGTGTCTTGCTGAAGGACACTTCAACTAAAGCCAAAAGGAGCCGGGGATCAAACCAGGAACCTTACGATTCCCATTTGGCCTCCCTCTCCCATGTCAGGTTAGAAATTAAACGGTAGGCCTCGGGTGTGCCTGCCCACCACGGCGGAGGTTGTGCGTTCGAATCCACTGTGGTGCATCCGGCTTTGTCGAGCGTCTATACGAATACAATTGGCCCTTGTTCGGGGGAGGGGAGGGTTATAATTGTCACTGCATGTAATCCGGGATGACGGGATGGGTCAACACCCGTCAGCAGGGGGTGTTGGGCGGGAGGAGTAGAACGAAGGCTCTACGTCCTCCCGGTGGAGACTCCTCACTGGTAGGCGAGTCAGTAGGATACAACAGCAGTGACAACACAGAAGTGTGTGGGGAGGACTAAATTGGCATAATGACTAAATTGGGGAGAAAAGCGGGTGAAAAAGGGAAAAAAAGCTGAACTGTGTGTGCATGTTTGTCTTTCTTTGTGTTTCAGTGTGAGAGTGCCACTTGTGTTTCCATAAGAGTCTACGCTGCATGTGTATGAGTGACGGACAAGAAGGTCATACAAAACTGAAAGTTAAGTCATTTTATTACCTGTCCAGTATTTGTGACACCTGCCAGTGAACGTGAACAAGGACCAGTTTGGCTACGGCTGGTAGAACCTGTAGGAGGGAGAAGGGATGGGAACAGAGACTGAAACACAAGTCCATGTGCTGCTTTATAATAGCAGAATAGCGAAGTAGACTTTTGGGGGTTCCTGAACTGTGGCCCAATTTATACTTTGTTGAACGGCGGTGTCGTGTGCCGTAAATGGCCGATCAACAAGCTTACAAAAGGTTTCTGCTGCAAGCTTGTAGATCTGCTATTTTCAGCGGGATACAGCGTAAATTAAGCATATTTTTCCATTTCCTTGTCTCCCAATCTCCAGTTTGCCTTATGCATTTACTCTAACTGGGCAAAGACACTGATATGGAGAAAATGCTATATGATCCTAATGCCAAACTTACAGAAAGATGCTACATGATATGTTACAGAGGTCTCCTGAGGGCATATACAGATAGGGTCTAATCACTTTCTTGTCAAGTCAAGATCATGAAATAAATCATAGGCTGTCCCCAAACATCTGCGTATTCGGATACTTGCTTAGCAGGAAATCACTCGTCTGTAAAACGAGGAAGTTGTATCGTCGTAGTTGATAACTATGCGTGTAAAAGAAAAAAACTTTACACACCAATACCGAATGTTAACAAATGTTTCGCTCTCTTCATCACTTTCATTTTCATGTTGTAGAGAGACATCAGTGCAGCATAGCTGATAAACTATGTGTATACATTTTTTTCTTTTCAGAAGATCTTACACCAAGTATTCCACCAAGGAATACATCACCCCCAAAATGACTTTGTCCTATCAATTACTCACAGTGATGGCTTTAACACCCCAACTAGAAAAGGACAATTTCCGTTTGCATCACATTCTCTTACGGTGAATGAAAAAAAAAAAAGAATAGGCTCTGTGCATAAGTGTAGTAACGGGTTTGCAGAAGGTGGCACACCCATTTCTTGTTTATTTCCCCATTGCTTCATTTGACTGGCTCCGCAGCAGATTTGAACAGGTAACACACATAACGGTGTCATTTGCGTTTCCTGGTCAAATCTGCTGCCGAGCCAATCAAACAAAGCTATGGGCACTGAACTGGAACAGGAAACAGTATGCCACCTCCTGGAAACCTGCGACTATAGTTATGCACAGAGCTGATAGAACTGCAAAAGAATTGGAATAAAACAAACAGCGGTCCAGTATTAACAGCAGCAACAGTTGATCAAAAAATATGTTTATAAACTCCAAAACAAATCACACAGTATAATCCCATGTGCCCTATATACAGCCATATGCTCAGTCCTTCCAAAACATTGCATTTAAGAAATTCACTTTCGGGATAATCCAGCTAATGCACGAACGAGGAACACGCCTAGGCTTGCGGCCATGTGTGTGGGGTTCAGTTTGAGCAAAAGAGACATGTTTTGTAAATACTGAGGATATGGACTGGTTCAATGACACTTGTGATTACACTGTGAAAGTTGTTTTGGAGTTTATACAAATATGTTTTTATAAAGTTTTTGAGTTTAAAAACCGTTTTAAAACTTAAGTCGTTTTGAAGTGAATTATTCCTTTAAGCAGCATATTATGTATTTATATACATGTAGATCACCATTTCCAGACACCATTTGCGGTTTAGCGTAGGTTTGTCTCATGGTAGTTTACCATCTACAATACAACTTTCACGAATTGGGAATATCCTGGTTTTATTCAGAACAGGCTTCAGCTGTGGTCTCAAGGTAATAAAATCCAAAATAAAAACCTATACTACTGACAGTACTAAAGTGTCTTTAATTTCTCTACCAACTCCAACTAGTAAGAGCTTGAAGATCTGACCTCCAGTGACTAATTATCTTCTACTGATTTGATTGACTGCTGCCAGCGATGCTGTTGGTGGGACCCAGAGGCAGTAATTAATCATGTTACCTAGCATGCCGGCCATACGCATTAAGCACTCCAGCCTATCCCAATCAAAGACCCTATGCTCTATCAAAGACACAGTGCTTCTTTGTGTATCTGATTGAGTCTACTGAGAACTCTCATTTGAAGAAGTACAAGGTTCAGTTTGAGCGAGCCTCATCTGTGGGTAGTGGTTAACCATGTGAATGAACGTTAACCTATATTTGTTGTGGGCGTACAGGGTAACCTATATTTGCTAGTGCATACAACCACAGACATGCATGCGAATAACTTCAGCCTATTTTAAGATTTTCCATTGTCTGTATTCAGTCCCTAACTAAGCCATAACTTACTGTCAGTTATACAAGCTAATCTTAACAATAAAAGACCTAACCCTAATATCATTCTAAATAACTCAATATTTTCCCATCTGATCCCAAATCATATAAAAACCCTCCATTTCATGCAGACTTCTTACAACTCGATCATAAAAGATTCAGCATGATAGTGAGGGGTTTTGATAAAGCAGAATTGTTAATGAATTTGATGGTGGGTAGACAGACTTTAATGAGGATGGGGGAAAAAATCCAAAAATTAAAATTAAATCCAACAAGCTTTGAACTGAGCAGATTGGACCTTCCGTTCCATGGCCAAAACATCTTGAAATCGGCCCGGCCCGACTAATTAGCATAGATTTTGGGCCCGGCCTGGCCCGAAAACGTCGGGTCGGGGTAGGGTCGAGTTCTGGCAGAATTTGAGAACTCTAGCCAGGAGTCCCTCGGCCTCTTAACAAGAAGAGTTTAAGTAGCCAAGTATGAACAACTTTTTATTTTTAAGTACAATTCTTATTGGGTCCTTAATTTATTTTTTCTTTCTCCAATATATATATGTGAGAGATTGAGAGAGAGATATTTTTATTTTATAGTACAGTGGGGAAAAAAAGACCTCACCTCCTTAGTATTAATGTATCCATTTGTAAAATGTAACCAGATTTGTACACTGATGATTTTACTGTAAAGAGAAACATTTGGTGGTTAACACACACCCCCACCCTCTCACCTTGAGTGCAGCGGCTACGTTGTCAACCTCCTCCGTCAGAACCCGTTGGCTCTCCCTGTAGGTGAGGCAGGTGAACAGATACTCCTCGGGGTCGAAGGAATCGGCCCCCTGCTGCTCCACGTCACCTGCCACCCCATCATAGTAGTCAGCGATGTCTCCCTGGTCCTCCTCCTCTTCATCATCATCCTCAGAGTTCACCCCAAAGTCTTCCTCGTTACTGTCCGACGCCTGGCTGTTCATGTCCACAGACATCCGGACGACCTGATTGGTGGAATCCGGACAGGTAGGCGGGGCTCGTCTACCTGTCGGGACTCTGCCTGGTGGCGGAGCTCTGCAATTGGCTGAAGTGGCTACTTGGGGCTCCGCTCTCTGCCTTCAAGCCACGTCTGCTCTGTGGGATGACTACGCCACCGAAAATCCCCCTCTCTTCCTGTCTGAGGCGCGTACCGAGCGCACTCAGCAGCAGCGAAAAAAGCAGAAGAAGTCACACTCCCCGTCACTCATTTGGAAATCTAGCCACAGGGGGCGGGATCTAAGACAAGAGAAAAACAATAGACTGGAAAGAGAGAAGAGGAAGCAAGGAGGATGGATGACTGAGGAGAGAAAATAAAATAAAAAAGGGAGAAAAGATGGAAAAGAGGGGAGAAATGGAACAAGAAGGAGAAATGGAAGGAATTAAGCTCAATTAATAAAAAAACACACACAATTCCTTTACAAGATTTAGGCCACAACAATGATGTATTTCTTGGATTGTTGGAGCATAGCTCCATCCTTGTATTGGGGGATTCCTTAACATGAAAACATTTGGGAAGACTTCTCAGTACAGAGAGCAGACATCTCATCTGATGACCAATGTTGAGTTAATCATAGTCACACAATGTTCTACTCAATTATATCTGTTATTATCCGCCATTATCACAACTATTATTTTGTTGGTGTGTTCAGTCTGCAGCTAAACAGAGTGGAGAGAAATGTTGAAAAAGTTACCATGATACAGAGAATTTGTTTCAGATTGGTGAGGTGCTGTTTACACAGAGTAAAATTATAAAACAAGGACAAACTGTCTCACTCTCTACTCCACATGCATTTCACTTCATGCAGTTACATTTTGGCTGCCTGGCAGAATCAGAACCAGATCTTCTTGAAGGTCTGATCTTGGTTGTGGATTACTTTTTCATTGGACACTGAATTATTCAGATTGATTAAGGTCCAGTTGCCTGTGCTCATGTCTACCAAAAGCAATGTTTCCAATTTAAATCTACAGTATACTGTATCTGTCAGCCTGACTCAGCCAAGGTGTTGAGTACATAATAAGTCTCCAGATTATACAGAATGCACACATCTTTCTCTAACAAGTTTCTTAGGAAAAGACAATACCATACCTGCAATAATTATTATTAATAATGAGGATAATAATAATAATTGGGCCCACACTCCTTTGCTGTATTTACATTCGCATATACAGTGAAAAGTGGCATCTACATTTAACCCATCCTAAGTATCAGGAGCAGTGAGCGCTACAGGGGCAGCGCCTCTGGGAGCAGTTAGGGGTTAGTGTCTTCTTGCTCAGAGACACGTAAGCCGGGGCGTGAACCGGGGACCTTAGTTTCCCAGGCAGCCTCTCTACCCACACTCAGTTACAGTTATTAAATAAATTATTAAGCAAAGACTGAAACAGATTATGCCGATTATACCGGGACAGACATAACATTTTATGACATTGTGATATATGCAGACTTTGGTTACTTTTATAGTTTAATTTTATTTGTGAAATTACCATTGCGAAGATATTTTTGTAATAGTTTCCCCAAACACCAATCTAGCCCAAATGTGCAGCTTTCTTTATTGGATGGGTAATGAGGATTATACTCAACAGAATCGTTTAGGATTACATTTGGAGCAACCACCCTTCTGACTAAAGATTTCCAGTTAATCCCAGATTATCTCCATTAGTTACTATGAGTGCTTCAGATTCATGTAATTTATGTATGCAACCTATCGAAGTCCAAACATTTTCTAACAGGGAGAGGATGCCCCCGGACACCCCCTACAGGGGCCAAGCCTCTCATCTGGTCGGTTGTGTTTATCTATTCTACCGGCTGTTTTGGCAGCTGTCATCAGCAGTTCCTGTTCTATTCTAAAAACCTAGTTGGCTCATAAAATATCTCTGCTGGCCACTTTGCCCTGTTCAATTCAAATTACATTTGGCTGGTAAAACAGTATAAAGTGGCTGATGATTTGGGGGATGTACCAGACAGTACTGTGATCCATGAACAAAGTAAGGAGTTTCCTTTGCTGCATAGTAAGCCAGCCAGTTACCCTAGTTCTAGGGAACAGACCTTGGATCAAATCCAAGGTCCCTCCCTCCCTTGTAGGGCTGCACCGTTGATCAGTTCACAGCTACACCCACCCTGTTCAACATTTCTCTTACTGCTGCTCTAATTCAAAAGGTCCCCATCTCTCCTCTTTGAGTCTTTTTTTCCCCACCAGTCAGTCGCTCTGTCCATCGGCCCACCGACACTCTGTATTCCTCATGCTGTCAATTTTCAATATCCCCCTATTGGTCATGTTCCTGTCTTTCGCTAGCTCAGTGTTCCCTTGAATGCGTCTCCAGCTTGAACTCCACATAACATGGCCTTTGAAAATATGCACATACTTGTGTCTCCTTTACAGTATGTCGTCTACATGTAACGCCACATGGGTAACTCACACGTACACACATAAAATGCCACATGTAACTAGCGTGTGGGCCACAGGGCACGTGTAGAGGCTTAAGTTAATCCTAGTTTATACTGTATAAGACACTGCGTTGGCCAATATGGCCATTTGTATTCAATACATTGGCTCACTGACAACAAGCACCCTATGTCCATGGCTCACAGCCTCTGATATGTTCCATATTAAGTCCATGAGACAAAAACAAATGTCCTCACAGTTGTCTATACACAGTATATTAGCCTATACTGTTTAAAGAATTAAACGATTTTGCTGAGGGGTCAGACACAAAGTGACCTGCAGTCAGCTGGAGAGAGGTTAATGTAAACCAGTGGTTCTCAACCAGTAGTCCGGGGACCACCAGTGGTCCTTGAGGGGGTTCCAAGTGGTGGTCCCCAGCTAAATGATGGGGAGGAGTTAGTAACCAAATGGACCCTTACAGATCTTTAACTCTTGAGTGTAAAATGAAACCAAATGGACCAGTTTCATTTTACACTCTCAAGAGTTAAATTATTGTTAAACATCTGCATTACTTAATTAAAGAATTGTTATTTTGATCAACGTTTGCCTGTTATCTCTCCTATGGTACCAACATCAATACAGCATGGAATTGTGGACAAAATCGTATCCAACGACAACAAAATATTCTAGGTTTTGGGTCTGGGAGTCTAAATCTAAACAAATGGTGGTCCGTGGCTCAAATGCCGAATAAATAATGGACCTTGATATGAAAAGGGTTGAAAACCACAGTTGTAAACAACTGATTTCTGCAAATAAAGCACACCAAAGTCGTCGTGGGTGCAGACTTAAAAACACATGACCAGCAGCAGGTTGATTAAAAAATTTATAAAACCCCCCAAAAACTCATTCATTGCCAATTCAGCGGCTTCTCTCGACCTCTGATCCCGATGAATCTGTGAGGTCCCGACCCCTAGATTAGATCAGTTGCCTGAGTGGTGTGTTCAATTATGACTTTGCAAATATCCACCTAGATACAATATATTCAGAAGCTATGGAGTCTGCCAGGCCACCAACAGACGTAATGCTTGCATTCCGGGCCGTGCTAAAAATAGTCGGTAAAAATCTAGGTGACATACTATATTAACCCGGCTAATATGTCATATGGCGAGACAGCAAAGCGGTTGTTGGGTCACGCAGATATAACAACAGGCAGCTCGTTTTTGGAACGAGCTGAACCGGAGATTCAGACTTATTTTGCTGCTCACGTTAAGTGCCACTGGCATTCATTCCCGGCGTCTGCCCAGAAACCGAAGGCAAGCAGTTTATTTTTCTTAGAATGGCTGGCTAACGTTAGCAGGTGTTCACCGAAATTGGTGACCTATCGAATACCATGACCCCGAAGAGCAGTGTTGCCAGGTTTTGAGAAAGCAACAAGCAACCAGGTCTATGAAAACAAGCCCAAAAGAAGCGACCAGATGAGCACTTTACTTTTTGGATATTTGAAAATAGCCGAGCTTGTAGATCTGCCATTTTCTTTTTATCTTCAAATAACATGTGGAATTAACAACACAAATCTGGCACAAATCATTTTCAGATGGGGGTTAGTGAGGGGACAAATACATATTAAATTCATCATGACATGAACATATTTGAGAGCCACTGGTTTATATATCAATTAGCCCAAATAAACAACTACACTTTATAAACAAGCCCCAAAAAGCCGCAACCACCAATATTTACAAGCAACTTTACAGAAAAAGCCAAGTGGCTTATAATAAGCAGACATGGCAACACTGCCCATGAGTCGCCGTTGTGAATGCCTTCCCTGTGAATGGTTATTGCGAGTCGATGTTTACAGGTTACAAAAACCAAGTCACAAAATAGGACTTCTATATCAACGTATAGATTTATTTCCTGATAAACTGACATTTCACCTGCTTGTTTTAACACTGAGCCTACGTTGAGTGTCAAGAAGCATGCCTCTGCGGTCACACATTTCGGTGGGTCACCACCTTCGGTGTAACCCGGTTAGCTTCTTGGCAGGCGCTCTTATATTACCGTTATATTCAATAGCGAGAAAAAGTGTAACGCAAATTCAAGAGTTCCGAGTAACTAGCTTCGCGGCTAGGTACGTGGAGAACGGCCGTTTTATGGAGGAAAACAAACCACCCTCCATTGTTCCTCCCAACGAATTTTGTCAAACAAAACACCATCTAACCTAGCATTCCCACCGCTGTCCCTTCTTCCTCCGCCTCACATTCACTCTAGTCCCGGGGACTAAGATGTAAACAAGGCCCTTCTGGGGCTCCATAATAAACATTCACACACGCAGTCATCGATGGCTGCGGCTCTAGGCGCATGAAGGTGCTGATATTTACCTTGTGAACCGTCTGGACAGTCTGTCAAAGCCGAGTGGGTTTCAGCTCCTGAAGGGGTTTACACTGGGCTCCGTTTTAGCTAGGCGGAAGGTGGATTGTTACTGGGGGTATTTATAAATGACGACACTTCCGCGTATGGATATTCACTGAACTTCTTGCAGCGCTTGTTATAAGCAGTGGTGTAAAGTAACTAAGTACATTTACTCTTATTTTTTAGGTATTTTTTTTACTTTAGTGGAGTATTTCCAATTTTCTGTACTTTTACTTTGACTTCTGCTCCACTATCTCAGAGACATATATTGTACTTTTTACTCCGCTATAATTATTTGAAAACTTTAGTTACTAGTTACTTTTGATTATCAGTGTCATAAAACATACTCTAACCACTTCAGCCCTAAATACATTTCGTCCATTTGAAAATAGCCGATCTGCAAGCTCACAATGCTATTTTCAAAAGATTTTAATTAATACATTTGAAAACTTGTGAAATGGGACATTCTGCATAATGAGTAGTTTTACTTTTGTACTTAAAGTATATTTTGATACCAAAAACTTTGTTTAAGTTAATTTAGAATTCCGGACCTTTACTTGTAACAGAGTATTTCTACATTTATTGACTCCATTTCAGAATCAGTTTTATTTCAATTGTATATAATTGTGTTCAAATAGGATTTTCTTTCAATTTAGCAGCTTGCTTTTTAGTTCTTTGCCTGGTGTTCCAATGTATACATTGTTTACATATGGTCATGAAATGGGACATTTAGAAGCCAACCACAATATTTATATTCAATTCCCATGACACTTTGCAAGGTTTTTCAATTAACTTCTTAATGTTGCAAATACAGTATGCCTGACTTCTGTTTCCAATTACTGCAGAACTCTCTATAGGGCAATAAAAATGTCTTCACTGTCTGTAGCTACAGAGACACATTCTTCTACCCTTAGTGTGAATGATAAGTCATAATTAATTACAATTAACTTTAGTTAATAACCTTTCATAAATTCACGAATTAACTCAAAGTGCTTTACAAAACTGAGTAGAATAAAAAACAGTGATGGTTATCACAAGAGATCTGGTATATGTAGTAACAGCTGTGTCACAGCATCTTGTGTGTTCAGTACTACTGTCAATACTACTGCACTCTCCCTCTCTCTCTAGGCTGTGACTGAGAACACACCTGCATCTGCATGTCTGTCCTTGAAACACTGCAGGAAAGCTCTGCACCACTACACCAATGTGCAGTCTGACCTTAAAATATATCATGTGAAAATCACATAATGCATTTTAGTTTTACTGTTGATTTTTGAGAAGCTAAATGTTGCTCAGTATATATGCAAGAATAGTACAAAAACAATACAACAGAACAGTGTGCTTTTGCGTTGTTTTTAACTTTCATTTCGTTTCTTGGAAAAATAGTTTTGATACAAAAACAGATTCTACTAACATGAATTCACCTGTAATTTCCACATACATTCTAAAACTTATGTGAAGAGAGATACAAAATGACAGAAAGAGACAAAGTGTGAGGCCGTGTGAAAGAGTATGTAGTAAGTGATGGAGATGAAATTGATTGAACAGAAAAAAACAAAACGTCGAGGGAAGTAGCTGGAGTGACTAGAGTGTATGTGTGTTGGTAAGAAAGAGCGAGTCATAACATCTATGTGAGCAAGAGAAACAGAGTTGTAGTATGCAGTGTGCGTCGTCTTGAGATCGTGTTTGTCTGTGGGTTTAGTGGGACTGGGAGTACTCTATGCGTCCATCTGCTCTTTGGGTGTGTGGCCATACATACTCAGTTAGCACCACATACAGTGCAGTTCAGCAGGTTACAATACACAACAGTAGCATAGCATGCTTGTCCTCGTCTTCCAGGCTTCGTCTGCATGGACAGTTCCCAGTGACCTACATCTGCTACTGACAGGAGCTGTAGTGTAGGGGTTTCCAAACTTTTTCATGTTACAGATCCTCAAATGTACTGTCATTCTCATATGAAAATATTGAATTCAGTTTTCAAAGAATAGAAATTGTCATAATTGTACATATGAAATAGATTCAGTGATATTGAAACAGGCCTACTGCTAGAAAATGCACTCATACATTATTTGCATTTAAATAGTTTCTAGTTAATTAAACAATTGAAGTTAAACGCCTAAAACTTTGAAAACCACTGCTGTAGTGTACCCTCCGACATCATTATGATATCATTGGTGAAGTGGATAGAGATGTGTGAAAATGTTGCATGTTTGATCCTTACTCCATAGGTGCCCATCAAGCATAGTTATAGCAGCCTATGTATTGTTAACGGCTAATGTATTGGCCTGCGAGTGAAAGCTCCTGGGTTCAATCAATCCCACATACAGTATTGCAAATCTGTACAATAGAAAATACATACAGGAGAAGTGACATTTCCCATCACCTCCATATGGACAAAATACAGCTGTGTTATATGTGCTATATGCAAGCATAAAGCACATAAGCATAAAGCTTGCATATAGCCCTGAGCAAAATTATTTCCAGTGTTTGAAACACAAGAACAAGGCTTGATTAATTCCACCCTTAGGTAATGGACCAGCTTCCAAATGACATACAGGAAACATGTTTTAGCCATATGGACATGTAGTACACAAATTGTTTTTGCATATGACAGGCATATGCAAAACACTGGTGATCAGCACATGAAGCTGCTGCCTACTGATTTCCCACATCACACTTTTTCAAAGGGGAAGAGGTGTTTCTGCTGCCCTTTCTTCTCTCGTTTGGTTGTTTTCTTTGTTGGCACATTTGCATTCACATCCTCTTCTTCCTGTCTGTTCTGAGGCCAGGACATGGCCAGAGTCTCTGCTGCCGTCTTCATTCCAGGACCTCCACTTTCAACCTCATCATCGTCTGATGACAGCCCATTTGCCCCGTCTCCGACTGAGGTGTGAGTCTGACTCGAAGTCCCTGCTCCACCAGGCCCCTGATTTAACTTACCATATCTCTGTTTGAGTCTCTCTCTGATCAGAAGGCCTTTTACTAGGAGAGTCCAGTTAGAGATCACCCTCTTCTCTCGCTTCTGGAAAACACAATAAGAGGAACATTTCTAAAGAGAAAAACATTTACATTTACAGTATGATTGGTTGAAAAGAGCCAACCAACTGTCTGCCTTGTTTTACTTGAACAATGTTTATTAAGATACAAATCTGTAATAAAATGTGCAAATAAAAAATGAGGTTTACCAACAAGTCAGAAATTATATATACACACAAAAAAGAATACACATATATAAACACACACACATCTATGCATATTATATCTTTTATTAAAATTGGCTTAAGGGAGGACCGGCGGGCGGGCAGGCAGACGGACGGACGGACGGACGGACCACGGCCACGTCACTCTGACTCAGACATAAGTAACCATAAACAAACCCGATGCGCCCATATATAGGCATGTCACTATGACTCAAGCATAACCATAAACAGATTCGACAGAGGGGCATGTATGTGTATGCATAACAGCAGCTGTGGGGTTCAGTGTCATTTTAATTGAAATAAGAACACACACATACACACCTCTTTCTCCTTCTCTTTCTGGATCTCCTGATCCTCCAACCAGGCTGCTCTGAGGACCTCCTCGTGCTCCTCACAGACAACGTAGCCGTCAGTCCTGAAACATGCACACAAACACATGTTAATAAATATACACTGCAGTCAAGAAAATTCATTTAATATTTAATCTCAGTGAAATACTTGTTTGAAATATATTAGAGAAGAGAAGGGATGTTGATTAGATAAGAAGCTTCCCTCACAGACTTCTGACAAAATATGATAAATGTGTTTATCAATAATTGACAACCATCTTACACAGCATGCGAGTATCCTCCATGGAAGTCGAAGCCTGTGATAGCTGGAGCAGCATCCATGTCCAGTTTTTTGGCGACACGCTGCAGGTTGGGCAGTCGGAGGTGAATGCAGCCCAACGGTAACATGCACGCCTTAAACAGGTACACGTTACCAAAATCATTGCGAGGAACCTGGTAGAGGAGAAGAGACAGAGACGAAGTGTGCATGTAGTCATGTTGCTAGAAGTGGTAAAATCTTGAGGAATATTACTTTGTTCGATTATATGTAATCTGTACCTTACTTGGTTATGATTTAGTTTAGTCTACTTCTACTTAGGTACTCCACAACAATTTTAAAGAAAATGTTACTTTTTACTCCAATTCATACACCAGTGCCCCCGAACCGAGGATCAAAACGGGAACCTTGCAATTCCAAGACGGCTGCTCTACCTCCTGAGTCACTAACGTCTTGCTGAGCCCTTAGAATAATCACCATCGCTAAGAAGATAATCAATAGTTGCACTAAATGCCTGTTTTCAATTTTCTGTGTGACGTTTCATTCTATGCAATACTTTGCGCCTGTTGTGTGACGAAACAGCGGATTCTCACAATTACCCCTGCTGTGACCTGGGTTATCTATCTCTATTGTTAAGACTATATTGAGGGGGCAGCTGCCCCTAACAGCAGGGCTTCAGAATGTCTGAAAGATACCATGTTTCAAAATTCACATGAAATTGTGAATTACATAATATTTCCCTTACAGGGTTTCCATTGAAAGAAAGTAGTGTGCAAGCTCTTATCATTGCCAGCTTATTCAGCTTGGCCAGAACATCACTGCTACCAAAATAGATGGCAGCAGCATATGTAATGATCAACATCAATGGCCAATTGGCCATAAAAGATATGTTTGAATTCCGTGAAACTTGGGGAGATTATAATCGGCTGAAAGGCCTTCTTTGTCTGCCAACACACACAGATAGAGAGAGAGAGAGAGAGAGAGAGAGACCTACCTTCCCGTTTACAGCTATAGGAGGCTGGTACTCCTCAGTTTGCCATTCTCCAAACAGAGGCAGGTCCTTCTCCTCCTTCTGCTCTGACACAACCCTGGCCTTACGAGAACGATTAGAGAAACCCTTCACCATCTGATGACAAGAGGGAGAGATAACATTATTCACATACAGTGGCATTACATCAACGCACATATCATTGGAAAGGGGATTGAAGGGCGAGAAAGAGAGAGAAACTGACTTTTTATATAAAGGAGGAGAGGAGAGGAGAAAGAGAGTTGGGAGAGAGACAGATGGAGGTGCAGAAAATAACAAGGGAGACAGGATCAGGGAAAGACTGAGAGAGAAACATGGAAGCCAGACAGAGGGAGAGATCAGCAAGATGGTTGGGACCGAGAGAGAAAAGGAAGGGCAGAAGTAAAAGAAAAAGAGTATGTTACCTTGAATGGCTCCTCTCCTAGTCTGACAGTGCGTGCCTCTTTCAGCCAGGTGTCTTTGGAATGCAGCGTATGCACACAGTCCCTGAAAACAAGTATAATACACCTTTACAATAACATTTAGAGTAGACAGCCTGCATAAACGTGCACTCACACCAGTACTGACTATTTCTCATACCCTGGTTTTACCCAGAAACCACTGGTTTCTTCGTGAAACCAGTAGCTTCTAGGTGAAACGCCCTGAAAGAGATCTTAACCCATTAAAACCGGGAAACACCTTAGATTTTAGCGTTGGCTATTCAAAAATAGCAGATCTACAAGCTCACAGCACGTGCCACGCCGCGATTTTTTTGAATAATCTTGTAAGTGTGAGAACTACTGATTTAGAAGGCATTTGTAGAATCTGCCTCAGGTCTTAATGGGTTAAGGTATAACAACATAATAAAGTAGGGAAGTAGGGATACTGAAATGTTGGCCTTATCTTATACTAGGTCCTCACATCTAGGAGTTTGGGCCGCTATGCAGCCCTCACACCTACAGTATGAGTCAGTACTCACCTAGAGTATACAGGCTCTCCCCTGCAATAGCCTAGTACAGCTGCTGAAGGGGGGTAGAGAGTCTCATACTTCAACATGTGCCTCTTTAAGTAATACAGGGGGTGGTTCTTAAACTCTGCAATGGATGTTGGAAGAGGCTTGTCTAGCATCTTGGCATTGAGCTGGAGATTATGAGAGAGAGCGTGAGATAGAGAGAGGAGACAGACAGACAGACAGACAGACAAGACAGAGAGAGATCAGTAAGTGTACAGGGGTAGCAGAATGGGGCAGGCAGATCTTAATTCAACAATCAACAAATTGTCTTCAAACATCGCACCAAAACACCTGTGATATTTGTACCTCTATATATCTATTCTAGTCTCATAACTGACTGTGAACCAGGCTGCTTGACGTTTATATTATATTGTCGTTGTAGACTACGAGCATAATAGCGAGCACCCTGAACACTTAGTGTTTTTGTGGTCCTGTCCAACTCGGAAGTTACCTCCGCTATGGCTTCCCACCTCAGAATTACAATGGAATTGTAGAGGTAAAATTCAGAAAATAAGCTCTGTCCCAAACACATTTTTAACAAGACAATGACACTTTTTCATCTACTCAGGAATTTAACATAAATAAAAACAAGCATTGCTACAGCTTCAAAATTCACAGTAGAGATTTTAACAGGTGTAATATATGTCATAGAAGTTATAGAACAAAACATGAAACCTTCTTAGGTTTCATTAACCACAGATCATAATTTCTTTCTTCATCAAAATCCCCATTGTAAAAAGCATGGGAAATTTGCAGAGGGAGCCCACTGCAATCTGTGCTACCCTTACGGTCCATTTGGTTACATTTGTTTTTTGTACACTATCAGAGTTAAATCAAAACAGATTATTTGGTTTCTCCAGTTTATCTATAATAATATTTGTCTGTCTGTCTCACCTCCTTGTCCTCCCGTCTGTCCCTTTCGTCCTCCGGTCCCAGGAATGGCCTCAATGTGTCCTCCCACCAATCCTCCTCTACCCGCCTCTTCTTGGAAGATGTCATCCAGGTTGGGTCATACTTCCTGCCCAGGTCCTTCAGGTGCCCGTTCCCGTCCACGGACACCACATAGGTCATGGGCGCTGTTGCATTCTGGGAGCAAAGGTGTGGCCGGCCGAACCCCTGCTGCACATCCACGCAAACCCAGGAAGATGTTTTGGGTACATATACTTCCAGCCACTCGTCTGCACCTGGCCCGCGTATCTTTCTCCCTCCGCTCTTTCTCCTCTCTCCTTTACTTGTCGCTCCTCCTCTCTCGTCGTCGTCCTCCTCCATTTCCTCCCACGTGTCATCCTCCTCTTTGTTCTTCACCTTCTTACTCCCACCTCCTCCACTCTTGCTTTGTGGCGTCGTGTTGTTGTTTGTCTTGGCTTTACTCTTTCCTTTCCCCTTCTTCCCTTTCTGGGATTTAGCCCCGCCTTCAGAATCCTCACTCTCCTCCGCACTGGTCACCTGAAACTCCTCCCCCTCACTAAGCCCGTCCTCCCTCCCTTCGCTCTCACTCTCCTCCTTGTAGCTAACCTTTGATGCAACACTGCGGCGTTTCGCGTTCTTGGGTTTCTGTCCGCCTATCGTCACACTCCTCTCTCCCTCTCCCTCTTCTTCATCTTCCTCCTCTTTTATGTTTCTCCTCTTGGCTTTCTTGCCCCCGCTCTCTCCTTTGGTCTTCCCTCCCGCGGAAGCAGGTCTTTTGGTGCCAGGAGACACCCTGGGCTTAGAAATCGGGCTGTCTTTGGAGGTTTCCTGGTCAGGAGGGTTGCTCTGTCCTGGGGCACTGCTGGAGGATCTAGCTCCTTTGCCCTGCAGCAGCAGTGAGAAGAGGGTTGGAAAGCGGATCGGTTTAATTCAAAATGTTATTCTGAACGTACTCTCTACATCTTAATAAAAGTGAACAAATTCAAAGCACAGGTGAACAAAAACAAAAGTTTGAACAACAGATTGTCGGTACTCGTTACCCTAGCAGGAGGAGGTTTGAGGGAAATCGGCTGCAGGGAGAGAACCAATCGGCAGAAGAGCTGCAGAGACCTCAGAACCAATAGGAAAAGCTGTAGGAACACAAAGCGTACCGGTCAAAGGGTAATCTAAAAAAAGACAACTATAACATTTGCTGGGTTATAAATTTGAACCAATTTCCGCTATACTGCTGAATTTACTGTTGCATTTCCTTTATACTGTTGTATTCTATTTCATATGTGTTACGGGACAGGTGCATAGGAGTAGGCAGTCAACGCATGAGAAAAGCAAAAATGAATCCCACACACTGTCTTCACACCTGCAACAATTTCATATAAATACAACGTTAGGGTTGCTCTGACCTTCATCAGGTAGTATGAGTCAACCTGTAGACAGACACATATACATGTATAGTAGATCTCAGCGAGGCGAGGTACTATAAGTAGTAGGGATGGCCAAATGGAGACATTTTATTAACCGGTTACCGTTAGGCCTTACCGATTAATTAATCGATAACCGTTAAGAAAAAAATTAAGTAAAAAAACAAAAATGGCCAAAATACATTTTATTTCAAAGGGCCAAGTCTACACAGTTTGTTTTGTGTCTTCAGCAGCTCTCTGGAAGAGGTTGCACATGAACTCTGCAGCCGCACTGAGGCGCTCCAACACAAACAATACCAATACAAAGACGAGGAAGAAGAAGAATAAAGTGGAAGTTACGTGTGGTTACAGGTGTAGACTGTAGACTTTTTTTTTTCAACGATTAATCGTTAGTCGTTAGTATTTATCGGTGGCCGATCAACGGTCGGTTAGCGGTTACCGGTTGGCCATCCCTAATAAGTAGGTCGTACTGTACTAACATGTGTCATCTCCTGGTGGTCCCTGGCAGACAGGCTGGCCAGCCGTCTCTCCAGCAGACCCCTGGGGTCCGGATGCTCCTCATAGGTAAGACTAGGGTTCAGGGTGAACGTAGCAACAAACCTGGAGAGATGCAGACGGAGGGAAGATTGAGAAAGAGAAATAGATGCTTACAGCAGCAGATATGATTGTGTGTGTGTGTGTGTGTGTGTGTGTGTGTGTGTGTGTGTGTGTGTGTGTGTGTGTGTGTGTGTGTGTGTGTGTGTGTGTGTGTGTGTGTGTGTGTGTGTGTTGAGTGAATGAGTGAATGAGTGAATGAGTGATTGAGTGATTGAGTGATCAAGAGAAGTTATCATGATTAACATATTTTAAGACATAAGTAGTAGGGGTGTGCCGATATATTGTCCCGCGATATATCGCGATACGTTTTCATGACGATATGTATCGTTTTGGGGGGAAAAAATATAGTTTTGCATTTTTTCCTTTTTTTCCAATAATAATAATGCAAAAACAGAAGTATTTGTTTGCATTTGCTTTCCCCCGCCCATGTATTTTCATAAGCTTTTCCCCCCCATATATTTTCATAATAAAAAAGTGCCATATATCGTATCGTATCGATGTCGTGAGCCCAATATCGTATCGTATAGTTTTGTGAAATTAGTCAGCACACCCCTAATAAGTAGTAAAAGGAAGAGTGAATCAAGTGTTCATTTATTAACACAGAGTACAAATGTTACATTATTATACACTAAAGAGTTAAATGAAAACAGAGGATTTTACTGTGCAAACACACACACACACACACACACACAGGCACGCACTCACGCACCATTTGAGTAGTCCAGAGAGGTAGAGGAGGTCTATGCGTTCCTTGGCTACATTACTGAAGTGGACCGGCAGTAGAGACAGAGTGATGGCCAACAGATCTGGTTCGTTGCACAGGCGATTCCGGAACATCCCATTGGCTATCAGGCACATCAGGTGAACCTGAGAGACAATTCGAAGTCAGTAAAAGTGCTTTAAAAATGCCAGTTAAAAGTCAAAAGAAAGATAAGTGAATAAGACTTAGAAGTCAGTAACCGTGTGTAACTGTGTGAGCAGTCCAGTCCAAAGTGTGTTTGTTAAACTTGTTTGGTGGTGTTCTGTGTGTGTGTGTGTGTGTGTGTGTGTGTGTGTGTGTGTGTGTGTGTGTGTGTGTGTGTGTGTGTGTGTGTGTGTGTGTGTGTGTGTGTGTGTGTGTGTGTTTGTGTGTGTGTGTGTGTGTGCACCTTGTGTGTGTCTATCAGCAGATCCTTGTTGAAGCGATTCACCATCCTTCTCAGGTACGTCTCCCACTCTTTCTTCCTCTTCTCCCTGACCAATCAGCAAAGGGATTTAATCAGTAGCTATCGTAGAGACAGGTTGATGGGTACTTCTACAGTGCAACATAGACGTTATATATAAGATACAAGAAATTATTAAAAAAAAGAAATTATGTAAACAATTATCAATACCTTACAGATTTTAATTCATGAGGCAAACAAACACAATAATGTGTGTACAGTCACACATACACAAACCTTCTCTTTCTCTTGTGAACAAGATCTGGAGTCTCAATCTCAATCTCGACTGGATGGGACGGCAGGACCAGCTCTGATGGCTCTACTGGGCCCAGAGGTCCATCCAGCTCTAAGAAGCGCGCACACACACACACACATATATAAATCTCTTGCAGGAAGTATTCTTAAGTCTATGCAAGCTGAACATGCCAAATTTCAACTGAAAAAGGTATCGAAACCTTGTCACAGAGCATTAATAAGCATTATTCAGACTTTATATCCTTCTCACCTTCGACCTCCTCCCAATCATCTTCTTCACTCTCCTCATCGTCTTCGTTTGTGGACTTCATAGTGTCAGTTTCAAAAGCAGTGGTGGTTGCCATGGGGACCATATCAAAGTCATCTTCATCGTCATCATCGTTAATCTTTGGTTGTGCCTTCAGAGGTGAACTGAAGTATTTGCTGGTGGTGGAGGTAGTAGTCTTGGAGGCAGAGGCCCTTGCTGGTTTGGAGGAGGAACGTGGCTTAGGTGTGTTCTTCCTCTTAATCGTGACTCCATTACCTGTGAGGACAGAGAGAGAGAGAAATAGAGAGGTATTTATGTTCAGCTGCTGTATGTGTGTTGTGAGCTAATATTTAGGTAACTCAGAAGATGGGATGAGAATAGCTGCAAGTGGCTCACTGCCTGGGTATATGTACGTATAGCCAGTAAGTCACACTCACAATATCTTCTATCTATATACAGACAGAAAAGTCATATCTGATTGTATAACAATGAGAAACTCACAAATACTGCACCTCTACGGACAGCTTGGGTCATCCTCTTTGTATTGCTTTCACAAAATCCACTGTTGTCAAGTTATGAACAACCTTCTGTCAATATAACTTGCTAAAGCGATGAATTCTTCTAGTGTTCTTCCTCTTTAGCTGTGTTTTACATGAGCATGTGCTCATTATAGGCAGCATGTGAGCTGAGTGCAAAGCAAGTTGTTTTGTGGAGCCAAGCGCTTGCTTTACATCATTCAACGTCCTGCGCATCACCGGTTTCAAAATTGCACATTATGCAGGATGTTGAGTGATGTAAAATGAGCACTTCCCAAAACAATTAGCTTTGGACTCATTGGCTCACATGCTGGTGATAATGAGCATGGACAGGTGTAAAGGTAAAGCACAGCAAAATAACAACAAATAAAAAACAAAATAAAACTTCAGTGATGCATGTTATTTATTGACATAAGAGGATAACCCAAGCTGTCAGTAAAGGTGCAATATTAGTGAATTTATCGCCTTAAATACTATTAGATAGACAGGACTTCCCTGCTTGCAGCTAGGATGAGATAGACATATTTTTTAAAACAGATAAAAAAGGCAAGACAGACAGATCCATAAAGAGGATGGACTGGTGGAGGTAAACAAGAAATTGGCAATACAGAGTGAGAAAGAGATTTGTCGGTCTTTTACCAGTCAGCTACTCAATTATAGCTTTTCACTTAAACAACACAGATTGTTGTTTAAGTGAAAAGCAGAGAGAACATAGGTTTTCTTACTAAAACGAACACCATGAACACAATTAGTTAATCTTTTAACTTCAATAAACAGTGCTGAGCTCAGGGATTGTGCAAAGCACACTGTGCGCTTTCCTTTCAGCACTTCATTGTGTTGAAGGTTGATTATCTTCTGGCTCTGCATAGCCTTGGATCAAAACTATCATAGATGTATTTTATATTTTGCATAGATACGAAAGCAAAAGTCAGACTCGATAAAATACATCTATGATTGATAGTCTTGATCCAAGGCTAGGCTCTGCATGATGCGCCTGCAGACTGGCTGTCAAATAAATCACATCTCCATTTAACTCTTATAAACTGATTAATCTAATTAATTAATAATTCATGTGTAAGACTTCACCAACACGGTAGTTTTCATACCTGGATCGTTCTTTGCTTTTGCTTCACGCGTCTTTCTTTTAGCCACTGGCTTTAGTTTCTTTGTACGAGTCTCCGCGGCTGTATCTGCAGATTCTTTGCGTTTAGCCATTCCGATGCCTTGTGCACCTTGTGTGCACAACAGAGATGAGACGGTGTTGATGCAAATTAATCTACGATGCCCCGATGAGAGGAAACTACGAACATGGGCTTGAGAAAGAGCCTGTTATTCAACACATTATTCACACCGCAGGTTTCATAACACGGACCTTCACTCCCCCATTACTGTTTTGGAGGAGAGTTCTAAACGTTACACACTTCCGCCTCCTCTTCTTCTTCTTCTTCGTAGATTTTTATTGACGGGTTACTTACGCATGTAAAGCGCATACCGCCACCCAGAGTTAAAAATAAGGCACCGCCTTTGAAGTGAAAAGAGGTGGCGCGCGTGACGACATACAGTCTTGTCTCTCTATGACGCTGCCGCCACCTGCTGGAACAACAAATTAAAACGGATATGCTTCTACCAAAAAAATAATGTATTTCTTACATGTCGAATGAACAGTTCGTTCAATGTTCATTCGACATAGAAATAATAAAAGAGTGAACTCACTCTTGCCACTGAGTGCCACCCATTACTTTTATAAATGTTGTTGATCTAAGAGGATATTGCACCAGAGGAGTCAGAGCGCGTTGGTAACAAAAAGTTTATTTATCATATATCAATATGCCACATCATAACATACATCAATATACCACACTATATCATACATCAATAAGCCACACCATAACAAAGCCAACATAGAGCCATGTGACATGGCTCAGGAACTGTTAGGTTCCAAGGCTACTTACTTTGACCTTTTACCATAAAGAACTCAACTTTTTTTTTTTTTTATTAGGGAAGAATAAATTGCCTTACAAGACTGGGATGCAGCCAATGCAATCTGGGAACCCAAAGCCAAATGAGAATGAAAAACAGCGCCCTCTGCTGTTTGTAGCAGAATCTGTTCTTGAGAGATTACAGCCAATGTGATGTCGATAGGGGTATCTATATAAAGAGCAAAAGGGATACTTAAACATGCATTACACAACATATCAAGAATCAATTAAAAGGTACTAAAAGGATTTCATATCAACCTTTATTTTAAATATCATATCTTCAGTTCATATACATGCAATATTTCATTGTTCTTCAAACTATACTGTTGAGCTCACCTGCACCTGCACAGTGCGTGGTTGAGAGTAAATCTTTCTCAGTCATGTCAATTATATATGAGTAAGAATGAGAGAGAAAGAGGCGCGGGGTCAGAATCGACAGAAGCAGAACTTTATTGTCACATTACAGGTGAAAAGTGCACCAAATTCATTTTTGTGCAAGCTCCATAATCTTTTGTAGTTTTCAGAAAGGAAAGGGGGGCAGAGAGAGGGAGAGAGAGAGAGAGAGAGAGAGAGAGAGAGAGAGAGAGAGAGAGAGAGAGAGAGAGAGAGAGAGAGAGAGAGAGAGAGGGAGACAGAGGTGCATCAAATTAGTCCATGAGCCAGAGCCCCAAAATTGAGCCATGATTATCAAATGGGTGGGCAAATCCAGGTTAGATTTTTTGACTAGCTGTACATCTCTAGTTTACAGTTTGGCATGATAACCATTACAGACTAGCAGCTTAGTGGTAGTTATCATGCGTTGTCAGCGTTGAATATGTGGACCCCTATATTGTCACATGCAAATTGTATGAACAACTTTTGAACCTTATTTTGTGTAGAGACCTATGAACCCACTTTCCCGCATAATTCAAGTGTGGGGAATTGACTGCTTACCATTGTAAGCTTTAATTTGAGTGGTAACATGTGCTTGTAACTCTAGAGATACAGTCAGCAGAAACACTATTATGTTAATGTGATAACATGAGCCAGGGCCCTAAAATTGAGCCATGGTTACAGTTATCAAATGGGTGGGCAAAGCTATAGGTGTGATTTTTTTTTACTTGCTGTACAATACTTCACAGTTTGGCATGATAACCATTGCAGACTAGTAGCTTTGTGGAAGTTATCATGCTATATGTGGATCCAATATGTGGATCCCTATGTTATCACACCCAAATAGTTACAACAAATATATGATCAACTTTTGAGCCATTATTGTGTAGAGAACTATGAGCACACCTTTCTGCACAATTCAAGTATGGGGAATTGATTGGAAAGGTTATTTTACTTATTCAATACTTCCATATACACTTGAATGGCTTTTTAATGCAAGATTTTGCAAAACAAATCGAATAATTTGAAAATAAGTCTTGTAAATATCCAACTTGAAAGTATATGCTGAAAACTAACATGTTCCTAATATATTTTTAAAAAATGACTTGATTATCACAGAGGTAGACTTGACTGACTTGGAAATAGAGGACAGAATTTGCTGTGCCTGGCCCATGATGTGTCCCAGAACCCCTGATCCTTCTCCCTGCCGTATCCCTCCCTTAGCCTTGTCATAACTCCTCCCTTTGTATCTGTCTCTATATTTTTTGGAAAAGTAAAACTGAAATGTTCACCAATACAACAGCCTCCGCCTGCCTTCTGGGTCCCCACTTTCCGTATACATTTCCACATAACTAACTCATCTTACTTGATCAACTGATCATTTGGTCTCTCTGTGTCATATGAAACAAACTCATTAGTTCATTTTGACTTGACTGAGATGTATAAAAAGGTAAAACAAGCAAAAAAGACAAACAAACTAGAATGTGACCACCAAAACAACAAAGCATAAAAAACGTTTTTTATGCCTGCTCTGTTCTTATTTATGAATTGATACATATAGATATTAAATATTCCCTTGTTAAAAACCTTTGACTCTAACATGTAAACAAAATGAAATAAGAATGTTGACTCTGGCTTTATCCAATGTTCCAATGTTGATTCTGGAAAGTTATGCAAATATCAAATATAATGCCTAATTTGCATAATTAAATATACAATTTCAGAAAACTTGTAATACGATAAATCATTGTCTTCATGTAAGTAATCAACTGAGGAAGTTTCATGGTGATAACTATGTCTTTAATCTTTTCATCCTATTCACCTATCATGTAGGTGAAAATAACCAAATGTGTGATAAATATGAAAAAGCTGCTCCTGTGGAAAGGTTATCGTACATTAATTTACTTATATTGACCCTATAAACAATTTAATTTAAGTATGGTTTTGCCCACTCATTTGATAATGAAATCTTGTCTGGCTCATCAGATTACACTAAGGGGCAGTGTTGAGCTTTTCTTGGGGCAGTGTTGAGCTTTTCTTGAGGCCCTCATCAACTCACCAATAAGGGGAGATCAACAGTATTTTTCACTCCTGGCCATCACCGTAACATTGTTTCCGCTCAGCTCAGACTAGATGAACCACATATTAAAATAGCTACATTTGGTTTCCAAAGTACCAATTTATAAAATCAAATCAGTAGTAGTAATTAAATTATATGAATGAAAAATTAATCCAAGAGATGCTATTTAATCAATTATATATATTATATATACGTACATACATATTATATTTATGATATATCTGAGGGAGCAGGTGCCATCCGATTGAATGACACTAAGTGGGTGTGTATGTGTGTGTGTGTGTGTGTGTGTGTGTGTGTGTGTGTGTGTGTGTGTGTGTGTGTGTGTGTGCGTGTGTGTGCGCGTGTGTGTGCGTGCGTGCGTGCGTGCGTGCGTGCGTGCGTGTGTGCGTGCGTGTGTGCGTGCGTGCGTGCGTGCCTGCACACCTACTATACACCCATGCCAGTGTGTGGCATGGGTGGCCATGTTAGAGGACTAACCCCAAAAGCACAAGTCAACTTTATAATTTCTTCTATGTGGACATTTTGTGATTTTGTTTTAGTGATTCCATTGCAGGCTATTCTAACCAGAATGTATATTCTGGTTGTATGTCTTCTGTACTCTGTATTCTATTCTATTCTGACAGTCTGTCGTTGTGTGTTGTGACTGCATAGTGCATAGCAGATGTGTTTGACTTGAGGGAGCCATCTATCAACTGGTACAGGTACACGGCTTCAGACTGACCCACCGCAGTGTGAACATAGGACCACCTTGGACAGGGGCAGACCATATGACTGTGCATGACTGTGTATGTGTGTGCGTGCCTGTGTGCGTGAGTGAGTGAGTGAGAGAAAGTGCATTTAAAGTTATGGTCATTTTTGCCATTTTTTTTAACTCTAAGAACTAGTCAGTAGTCACTCTTGACTTCAGTCGTTTTGGATCTGCTCCCTGTGTGTTATGTGTATGTTATATTTTGGGGGAATTATTACTTAGTTTAAAACATGAATTTGTTTATGATCAACAAGAAGATGCTGATGGCATATTATGACCCTGTCTGGGACTCCGGTAATGAGAGAGGCAACAGTCGGCTGATCTGTATTGCAAGAAACATGTATCCATACCAATGTGTATGGAAGCAAACAGTATGCATGTGTAACAACCTGGATGAAGGTCTGCAGCATGGGAAACCAAACATCTACTGCTCAGCTAAAGGGGAATACCCCTTGCTGGTATAACGTAACGCGTGTGGAGGAACACACTGTGCCTCTAACGGTTAGAGGCACAGTGTGTTCCTCCACGCGTTAGAGTCTAACCTGTAGGAGTAGCTAGAGCAACGACCGGATTCCCACCTGCCAAACACGGCCAATTGTTTTCGTTGGACTGCCCGGCCAAGACAGAGGCACTGTGGAGCAGTCTCTCCACGATGGTGGGCAGGTACTTTTCCCTGCACCACCCAGATGGCCCTACTACATTCAGACTTGAGACTTTGTGATGTTTGTGTGCACAAGCATAATACACATATAATACACATGCAGTTATGTGCATGCATACATTCATAAGTGCACCTATTCAGAGTGTTATCAATGTTTCTCTCTTGTATGCATGGGTGTGCATGTTCATGCACATACATACAGTATGTGTATATATTATTCATTTATGTATCTATACATTCAGGGAAGTATGTTTGCGTGCCTGGACTTAACCCCATACTCCGCTTGGCTATGTATGTATGTACAGTATGGGAAGGACTGTTAACAAGTGCATCCATGCATGTGTGTATGTGCGAGTGTGTGCGCACGCATGGATATGAGTTACACAGTTCATTTCTCCATGGTCCAGACTCCAGTGGGCTTTGCTCCCAGCGCGATGCATGGCTTCCATCCCTATATGAGCCCTCAACACACAGTCAGATAGGAATAAAAAGCCATACAGCGCACTGGGTGTGTTATACTGGGCGGACTGGGACACACTGGCAGAGTGATAGACAGATAGATAATAGGCTATATGAGTAGACAGACACCAAATAAAAGTCCTACATTGTACTGCGCACTGTGCACAGGAATGCCATGGTAACATGACAGACAGACAGATGGACAGACGGACAGACAGACAGATGGACAGACAGACAGACAGACAGACAGACAGACAGACAGACAGACAGACAGACAGACAGACAGACAGACAGACAGACAGACAGACAGACAGACAGACAGACAGACAGACAGACAGACAGACAGACAGACAGACAGACAGGCAGGCAGGCAGGCAGGCAGGCAGGCAGGCAGGCAGACAGACAGACAGACAGACAGACAGACAGACAGACAGACAGACAGACAGACAGACAGACAGACAGACAGACAGACAGACAGACAGACAGACAGACAGACAGACAGACAGACAGACAGACAGACAGACATTGGGTGTTGTATACAGAGATGTGAACAGAGATAGACATAGCCAGACAGATAAAGGCCACTTTATGCCACAGATCTAGGCATGCCACTGGACTCACGTTTAAGCTGCAATCTGTATGGTGGAGTGTGGTATACATTATAATAAATACATCTGCAGTGGTTGAAGGTGGTCTCCCTGATCTAACATTGATACATTTAGACCCTGGTGTTGGGTAGGACACCCACTGGTTGACAAGTAGTGCCTGGAGCCCATCCCCCTGACCAAGCGATTGCCTCTCAGCTGAGTGGCAGAAATGTTCTTCTCTCATGCAGGAGACCAGGCTTGAATCACAGGTAAGACATTTAAGTTGTGGATTGCAGCTTTAATTAAAGCATTTAAAAAAAAGAAGAGAAGAGTAATAGATGGATGGGGGTGGATGGATGGATGGATGGATAGATGGACAGACAAACAAATAGATAACCAGACAAACCAGTGAACAAACCCCAAACTGGGCATGTTCAGATGACAGGATATTGGTAGGCCATGAAAAACAAAAGAGGAAAAACAAGACATAATACAGACAATTTGATTGCATTCTTGGCCCGTGGTTTTTTCAACAGACAGACAAATCCACACACATATAGGCCCACTCACATCTGATGAGCTAACGTTGAGGGAAAAAGGGGGAAAATAGAAAAAAAAAGAGACTGGCAGACAGAATGGGAATGGGTGGGGGCTGCAGCAACAGCCAGTGTAGCGATATAATGCCTCGTTGTCGTCACCTAGTGGTAACAAAAGGTAACACCAGGTGTGTAGGCTATACCCAGTACCCAGTACCCACTAACTATTACGATATTTAGGTAAATAGCCCGTAAGAGGTGGGGAAAACGCAGTTTAAACAAGAGAGTGTATGAAGTTTTTGGTCAATGTTATCCTCCAGTAGGCTATACTCTCTGCCTGGACTTAGTCATGTCCCCAATTTCATACCAAATGCACGAATGTGAATTTAAAGTTTACACAGACGTGGAATGTGTTACAGTCGTTTGCGTCACAGACCTAGTTCTCCCCCCGGCTGTCTGTAATAAATGCTACATTTCATCCAGTTCCATCATTCTATAGAGTCTATCCCTGCAGCCCACACACACACACCCATGAAAAAATAAGTCTCCAGAGCTAACTAAATAAATACAAATAAAAAAACAGATAGGCCTAGATGGTCCTTGTCTGTCAAAACGAACCAGGCTGATCAGTACCGTCTTCCCCTCCTTATTTGTTTTCCAGTAGGCTATCTGGAAAGCAGCATTTGCCAATGTAGCAAAAAAAAATAACAGATCTACAAGCTCACAACCCTTGCAGAGCGGCATTGTGAGCTTGTAGATCGGCTATTTAAAAAAAAATATTTATCCGTAGAACCGAAAATGCAATGCCTCGACTCCTACATTCCAAGTGCTTATCAGGGTGGGGGGTCCCCAGTTAGAAAAGAAAAAGAAGACGAAAAACGAAGTAGGCTATTTGGGTGATAAAGGGGAGGGAGAACGTCTCCTCTGCTCCATAGACGTTGCGTATAAAACCCTGATGAGGCACCTGTTGTTGAACCGCAGCGTCTCGCTGTAGTTATTATAACTCCTACTGTTATCTGTCTAGCTCAGTGGTTTTCAACCCTTCTCATATCAAGGTCCATTATTTATTCGGCATTTGAGCCACGGACCACCATTTGATGAGATTTAGCCTCTCAGACCCAAAACTTTGAATATGTCTTCTACATTCTCTAATTGTGTAGACTTCTTGTAAATTAAGTAATGCAGATGTTTAACAATAATTGAACTCTTGGGAGCGTAAATGGTAAGCCTACCTACGTCATGGCATTACGCATACAATTTTACACTCTGACTCATTCTATATTAAGGGTCCATTTGGATACCAACTCTCCATCATTTAGCTGGGGACCACCGGGAACCCCCTCAAGGACCACTGGTGATCCCCGGACCACTGGCTGAGAACCACTGGTCTAGTTGGTAAGAAGATATCATATATTGTCTGAACTAGCTTACTGAATTGGAATAATTAACCTGCGGCCTGTCCACTTTCATCCATTAAAAAGAGTGTGCATTAAAGGGGAAATCCACCCATTTTCAATATTTAACTATGTCATTAATATAGCATAAAGGAGTTGTGTGGAAATAAGAAAAAATTAAAAAAAAAAATTAACATTGCAAAAAAATGTAACATTGCAAAAAAATTTACATTGCAAATTACACTGTGATGACTCATCATGGTGTAATTTGCAATGTTAATTTTTTTGCAATGTTACATTTTTTTGCAATGTTAATTTTTTTTTTAATTTTTTCTTATTTCCACACAACTCCTTTATGCTATATTAATGACATAGTTAAATATTGAAAATGGGTGGATTTCCCCTTTAAGTGACAAGTGGTAGCCTATAGCCTAGTCTAATCCGCTATGGTTCTTTTCTCGGATTTATACATCCATATAAACTATTAGGCCTACTCTTGTGTAGATATTTAGAGGCCTCAAAACAAAAAAGGAACTGATATAAATAACTCAAATTACCAATCTGTCAATCACCCCATGTTAATTAGTATGATAGAGAGGAAAGACAACATGACACCAAAGCTGTAAACTATTAAGCGTGACTACAGAGGGAAGTAGGCTAGTCTAAACCATTGGTTCTCAAGGTAGGGTCCGGGGACCCCCAGGGGTCCTGGGGGGGTACCAGGGGGTCCCCAGCGAAATTAGTTAATATAGCCTCACAATCATTTTAACCACCACCATATTTTATACCTTGGCTATTCAAAAATAGCAGATACAAGCTCACATACTTGTAGATCTGCTATTTTTTTTAAATCCCTTGCACAAAATATTTTTGAGATGGGGGGTCCGCAGCCAAATACTTATCATTTTGGGGGTCCTTGACATGAAAAAGTTTGAGGACCACTGGTCTAAACAGCAAATTATAATCGTCGTACAGCGCTAAAAATAGACCTATAAATAGACCGGTATCAGACGCATCACACAACCTCTAGACAGGCTGTTGCTATTTCCAGTGCGCGCCTCAGACAAATAACGGCTCGGTAAGCATGCGTCTGCTGCAGTCAACAGTCTGGAGTAAACTGCCTCCATCCATCCATCCATCCATCCATCCATCCATCCATCCAGTCGACACCGTGTCCCTCTGGTCAGTCTCATCCGAGCTGCCTGGGTCCTCCGCCGGCCAGCAGCCTACAGGATCCACCGGTAAACCAAGGAAAGAGACAACCGGAACCAGGCAATCAACAAAGACAGAAAAAGGCTCCGAAACCCGGGATTAGGAAAGCACCCAACCAGCTGCCTTGAAGTTCAAACAGGTGGGTTTTTGGAGCAGATTTTTCTTTTCTTTTTCTTTTTTTCTTTAAAAAAAAAATCTAATAATAAAAAAAATACGTAGCCTATATATGTTTTTTTTTATATAAAAAAAAAAAAACTCTAACTCTCTAGGTTCTTCTTTCGCCCTGTTGTCCCACTAAACGGACTGTGCGTCCACTGACTCGCTGCTGTTGCTGCTGCCACCGGCAACGGATGTCCGAAGTTTGAACGTGGCCGTACAGTAGGCTACTACACACATCTGTGTGCGTATTTCATTCACCCACCACCCGAAAGGCAGACAGACAAGAGAGGAGGAGAGAAGGGGGTGTAGTGGTGGAGGTTGGAAAGGGGAGGAGAGGAGAGGGAGGAGGAGGGGGAAAGGAGGGGGGAGCAAGCCCCGGAGCGGCGGGGAGCCAATGGGCAATGAGAAATGAGGGATGTGATGTGAAAGAGGAAGAGAAAGGAGAGAGAGAGAGAGAGAGAGAGAGAGAGAGAGAGAGAGAGAGAGATGAGGGGGGAAAAACGGGGGACATCATCATACCTGAGCACAAGACCTCCCTCTGTGTGTGTGTGTGTGTGTGTGTGTGTGTGTGTGTGTGTGTGTGTGTGTGTGTGTGTGTGTGTGTGTGTGTGTGTGTGTGTGTGTGTGTGTGTGTGTGTGTGTGTGTGTAAGAGAGGAAAGAGAAAGGGTTTTGTGACGTGCAGTGTTTATAGAAGAGGGTTGAGGTGCTGACTGGGGTTCTATTCACTCATTCAAATACCAGAAAGCTCTCTCACTCTCCTGATCAAGTAGAGAGAGAGAGAGAGAGAGACAGAGAGAGAGAGAGAGAGAGAGAGAGAGAGAGAGAGAGAGAGAGAGAGAGAGAGAGAGGGAGGGAGGGAGGGAGGGAGTAAAAGGCGGAATTGCTGTGTGTGTGTGTGTGTGTGTGTGTGTGTGTGTGTGTGTGTGTGTGTGTGTGTGTGTGTGTGTGTGTGTGTGTGTGTGTGTGTGTGTGTGCGCGCGCGTGTGTGTGTGTGTGTGTGTGTGTGTATGCCTGCGAGAGAGAGAGGGAGGGAGAGAGAGAGTCGATCCATCTCTATGTTTGCTCTCTCTCTCGCTCTCTTTGCCCACACTCTTCACATTCTCTGTCGTTCACTCTCTCTCTCTGGCATTTACATTGAGAATGGACCGACAAACAGACAGACAACAGCAGAAGACAGTCAATTAGATATCAGCCTCGGAAACCCATGCCTTTTTTTTGTTACAAATATAGATTGGAATACAGACAGACAGACAGACAGACAGACAGACAGATAAACAGTCAGACAGATAAACAGTCAGAATAATGAGCAAAATAAATAATGTAAGACAGTTAGATAAACAGAACAGTGAGGCAGGCAGACAGTATCGACAGACAGACAGACAGACAGACAGACAGACAGACAGACAGACAGACAGACAGACAGACAGACAGACAGACAGACAGACAGACAGACAGACAGACAGACAGACAGACAGACAGACAGACAGAGACAGACAGACAGACACAGACAGACAGACAGACAGACAGACAGACAGACAGACAGACAGACAGACAGACAGACAGACAGACAGACAGACAGACAGACAGACAGACAGACAGACAGACAGACAGACAGTTTATCAGATAAACAGAACAGTGAGGCAGGCAGACAGTATCGACAGACAGACAGACAGTTTAGTGAGGCAGACAGTCAGAGGTTCCAGCCTTTGCCAGCCCAGTGTCGCCTGTTCCTTCTGGTTGTCGTAACAACAAGACACGACTCAGACAGACAGACAAAAGAAAAGGAACGCAAAATGTCTACTGAGAGAGCGAGAGAGACAGAAAGAGAGAGAGGGAGAGACAGCGAGAAAGGGAGAGGGAACAAGGGAGAAAGAGAGAAAGAGGGAGAGAGAGAGAAAGAATGAAAGGGATGCATAGTGATACACAATAGATGGTGAGACACTGGGAGAGGTGAAGATAAGGTATAAGGAGAGAGAGAGAGAGAGAGAGAGAGAGAGAATGAGTCAGAAACAGAGAGAACAATAAAGAGATACAAAGATAGAAGTATGAGGGGATGAACCTGAAAAGTAGTCACACAGGGAGAGAGAGTGCAAAAGAGAGTGTAAAAGAAAGAGATGGAAACAGAGACAGAGGGGGGGAGAGAGAGAGAGAGAGAGAGAGAGAGAGAGAGAGAGAGAGAGAGAGAGAGAGAGAGAGAGAGAGAGGGAGAAATGCTTGGAGGGATATTGTAGAATTAATTGCTTCAGTTCCCCATTTACCCTCTCCTCTCTCCTCCCATCCCTTCCTCCCCTCCTCCTCCCCTCCTCCCGGCAACTCGGCTGGAGTTGCATTCCAGCGCGTCGCTCTCAATCCCTGTTACTCCCGGCAACACGACTCCTTGATCTGTACCGCGTCATGCCAGGAGGAGAGAGAGAGAGATGGGGGGACAGGGGGACAGAAGAGAGGGGAAGAGGAGAGGAGGGAGGGAGTTATGGAGGGAGGTGTGGGCAGAAGCGAAACAGAGGGAGAGGGAATGAGCAAGTGGGAAGAAACATGGAAGAGAGGAGGAAGGATGGACTTACAGAGGGGAACAGAGGGTGGAAGAGGGAGGAAGAGGGGGGACAACAGGAAAGGGAGGAAAGGAAGGAAGAGTTAAGGAGGCGTGAGAGTAGGGGAAGGATGAAGAAAGGGAAGGAATTAGAGAAGGGAGAAGAGAGAAAAGAGGAGGGGAGAAGGTGGGGGATGAAGGAGGAAAAAGAGGTGCGGAAAGATATACAGTAAGGGCGAAGAGAGAGAGAAGAGAGGAGAGGAGTACAGGAGCACACACACACACACACACACACACAGACACACACACACACACACACACACACACACACACACACACACACACACACACACACACACACACACACACACACACACACACACACACACACACACACACACACACACACACACACACACACACACACACAGTTTCTCTATCTCCCCTCTCTAGTTCAATTGTTCAGTCAATTCTCCACTTTTAAATTAGATTTCAAGAAAAGAAAGACAGAAAAAAACGAAGCATTGCTGTAGATGCCAACAGTTGTTTTGTCCACTGTCATTGGAAATCAAAGAAAATTGAAATGACAGGTGAGTGAAAAGCGGGGGGAAAAAATGACAAATGACAGAAACAACATGCGTTTGAATGCACAGCAACAGGTAGATCTACAACCATTTGTTCTAAAAGGGCATTCATCACCACAGCTAGAGCAGAAAGGTCGGACAGTAAAACTAAAAACATTCAACGGGAGAAAATACAGAACAAAATATTGTCTGATCCTTCTTTTTGATCTGCATCTTGAGTGTTTGATCTTTTGTGGGAAAAAGGAGGGGGGAATTCGGTTTTGATGTTTCTTCTTTATTTGTTTGGCAATTCTTGCTTCATTAGATAGTTGAGAATAGAGAAACAGGAAACAGAGGTCAGAGAGAAGGGAGACATATGAGACATGATGGGAGTTGGGATTTGAAATTGGGTCCTCACTCACAAGGAGCATATATGCTCCATGCATGAACTGGCTGAGCCACCAGGCACCCCGTTTTGATGTTTCTTGATGAACAGGAGAAGAGAAGAGAAGAGAAGAGAAGAGAAGAGAAGAGAAGAGAAGAGAAGAGAAGAGAAGAGAAGAGAAGAGAAGAGAAGAGAAGAGAAGAGAAGAGAAGAGAAGAGAAGAGAAGAGAAGAGAAGAGAAGAGAAGAATGCAACACAACACTGCACACTACACCACACAACTCCACACAACCAAATCAGGATGCAATTAGCGCATAATAAAAATAAATAAAAATGCATGAAATATGAATAGGCTCTTGATGAGCTTTCTCAGTCTGTCTGCTTGTCAGTGCGCTCTCCATTGATATTCAGGAGAGCTCTCGCCTTGTGGCGGGCTCATATCAAACGCCAATGTTATGATCAATAAAGATGCCAAGGGAATCAAAAGCCTTTTTCTTTGATAGCATTGGTCATATGCCCAGAAAGCGCCCCTTGCCAGCTGAAGCCAACCTTGAAGACAGCCGAGAAATCATTCACTGAAGCCGCTTTTACAAGGAAAAGAGAAAATCAGATTTTTGTGGTGCAGGGATCAGATTCAGAGATTTGTTGCTGTTAAACTGATATAAGGTTTAAAAGGTCTGTTGTAAAAAGAAAGTTATGATTATTTAAATTTTAAATGCAGCTCAGTGAATCTTTGCTACATTGTTACCTTTTAATGTTAACTTTTTGGATCAGTTCAGTTGTGTGCAGCAGTTGTAAAACTACAAGACAATCGGGCCGTAGGTAACATCTAATGTACGCAGTGGGATGTTTAATGAGGTACTGCTACAAAGGATAAACAAACAGAGCCATTGTGACTGAAATGTTGTATCAGAGTTTCAGAGGTCTCATGTGCCATGCTTCATAAAATGCCATGTAAATATTCCTTTTCGGTGTACAAGATGCTAGCTTTGTTTTACGTTGTGTTTCACTTGATCTTTGAGTTTTCTCCTAGTTATGAATAGAAGGATACATTTTTTAATAAAACAAGCTGGAGTGGTATTGTATATACTGTTGCTGATGTACAGTATCATGTATATGGTACATACACGACACAGTGGTGAAATAATATACACAGATAGGCCACACATATAAAAGCTGGAACTTGCTTGAGTGCAATCTGCATTGCTGTGATATAGTCAGCCACCTGCTGCCTCTCCCATACCTGAAGCCCAAGGCAGGGATATAATAGTTCATCAGTCTTTTCACATTACTCATTAAACAGACTTAATGGTGGTGCTGTTCAATTGACCAAATACAAACTAATGATAATGTCAATCTTAAGTGCACTAAACACCTGGCTAGTATAAAACTCTATGCACAGTTTCTTAGTCTGTGGGTCAGAGCACAAGAACAGCTCCTAAGTCTGCTTCTGATTATTACATTATGTGTTATGAGTCGTAACTCGTAAGTAGTAAGTAACTTTAATGGGTCTGGGAGGGGTCTGAGTGGATTTGGATCAGGCACAGAGAAAGTTTAGTCCTTGTGTTGTGCGTGAGTGTATGCGTGCGTGTGTGCGTGCGTGCAATAATCCAAGTTCAAACTCTCAAACTGTCCCAGTCATGTTAAGCTGGCAATAATAGTTGTCTAATTACTCATCTATGTGTTTGTGAGTATACTGTGTGTGTGTGTGTGTGAGTATACTGTGTGTGTGTGTGTGTGTGTGTGTGTGTGTGTGTGTGTGTGTGTGTGTGTGTGTGTGTGTGTGTGTGTGTGTGTGTGTGTGTGTGTGTGTGTGTGTGTGTGTGTGTGTGTGTGTATGTACATACGTACGTACGTGTGCACACATACATGTATACATGCATGCCATGCACTCACAGGCACTTCATTCTCTCTGTTGGCTGGCTCTTGATTCAAACAGTACTAGAAAGCATCAATGGCGGAGATTGGAGATTGAACTGGAGGCCATGAGTGGGGAGGGATGGATAGATAGGATAGAGGGATAGAGGGATGGATGACAGGGGTAGGCGGGGGGGAGGACTCTGCTAGAGACGACCGCCCGCTCTTTGTATTCCAAATCCGGGGGAATCCGCCAGGCATTGTGGCCCCCTGCTCGCCTGACAGACAGAAAGCTGAGAGAGGGGATTTCAACAGTGCACAGAGCCGATGACTCGTAGGGATTCTATTCTTCCATCTCTCTCTCTTTCTCTCTCTCTATTTTATCCTCTCTCTGTCTTCTCTTGCTGTCTCTCTCCATTGTTCTTCCACTCCACTATTGCCGGACACAGCACACAGTCAGACACAGCCAGCTATAGTAGCCATATGTAAGTGACCGAGGTCAGGGGCTCAAAGCCCCTGTAGATTCCTATAGGTTTAGTATAGGGTAAACACAGAGAATAGGTTTTTAGGTTTAGCACATTTTATGATGGGGGTTTGTAGCTGTACATGTTTTACACTTACATGCGTCCTGGTTAACTTTTTTAACAGATTATAGTTCATATTTATGTTAGTTTTAATTATAGGCTTTGTTATTAGAGAGATATACAAAAGGAATGCAAAGAGTGTATATAGGCACATACGAGGACACCAAACCTTTTAAACAAATGCTTCTCCTGACCTTTTGCAAACCTACTCCGTTGTCCAAAATGTTGTCCAATGTGGTTGCGAAGGTGCATCATTCGTGTGTAATTTTTTATTTTTCAAAAGAACTCAGTTCGATTATTGAGTTTCTTCTAGGTTTGTTAACCACTTCAACCTTGGTGTCCCAATGGGCACGTCTTTATAGGAGGAAAGTTCTTAGAATCTTTAGAAAATAGCTAATCTACAAGTTCACAAGTCATCACAATGCCATGAGGTGTGAGCTTGTAGTTAACAAAATAATGTAAAATCTTTGGAAAATGTTGAAAATAGTAAATAAATTGTAATATAAAGTGGTTAAAAACTGATTAACCAATACAAAAATCACACTGGCTATGACTGCACACTGCACTAATGCAGGGTAGATGCAGACATGGGGAGATGCATGGGGCCGTGCCCGCTGTGCTTTCCACTGCAGAGCCAAATGGGTTGTACCACATCGCCAGGGGTAAACTCAAACTGTTCATGACATGGTTTCCAAAACACTATTAGTTTATGAGAAACAACACCCCCCCAGCATGCAATGCATTTGGCGGAACAGTGTCAGCCATGGGCAAAAGCATAAAAACATCTCAACAAGAAAGAAGTTACAAAACAAATGGTACAGCTTGACCAGTGGGGCAGATGCTGTGTGTGTGTGTGTGTGTGTGTGTGTGTGTGTGTGTGTGTGTGTGTGTGTGTGTGTGTGTGTGTGTGTGTGTGTGTGTGTGCGCGTGCATGTGCGCGTGCGTGCATGTGCGTAAGCGTGAGCGTGCGTGTGTGTGTGCATGATGATGTGTGTATGATCACATATGTTTGTATTCAAATCTATGTACCCTATAATGTCCCTTACAGTATGTGTAGAGTGTTGTGTGATGGTGGTGTAGGTTTGGTGTGCGTGTGCGTGTGCGTGTGCGTGTGCGTGTGCGTGTGCGTGTGCGTGTGCGGTGTGTGTGTCAGTGAGAGAGAGTGAGAGAGTGTGACTGTGAGGGTTTGGTTCCTGCATCGTGCTGAGCTGTCGCGTCTCACTGCTCCATTTCCTGTCTCTGTGTGTGTTTGTGTGTGTGTGTGTGTGTGTGTGTGTGTGTGTGTGTGTGTGTGTGTGTGTGTGTGTGTGTGTGTGTGTGTGTGTGTGTGTGTGTGTGTGTGTGTGTGTGTGTGTGTGTGTGTCTCATGGGGTCCTGTAAGTCGCAGTTGAAGGAAAACCACATAACTGTACTTTTTTACAATTTTTCCCCTCCTCTTATTCAAGTTAAAAAGTTCACATGGTCATGGCAGGCAATGTTTGAGTTGTGTGAACCTCTGACCCGTGAAACCTGTTATAAACCCACATCATGGGGCACCCTGGCAGTTCGACCAAATAGTCCACAACATCCCAGGTTCTATACCCTGCTTGGTAACTGTGTTGTATGTCTCCTCCTCATTGTCATGGCTCAATAAGAATTTCAATAATGTACCACAAAAACAAACGAAAAAGTTGTATAACATTGTATAACAATGTATTACATTGACTGTGTAACTTTTTTTCCCCCTCCACTCATTTCTTTCTTTAGTCCTCTATATTTCTTGATAAACCTTGAAAAACTTGCTTTTCTGAAGCATTCGGAGTCCTTGGGGAGGACCTGAGCTAGACCATTGTCCTTAAAAAATATCAGTCAATGAAAAGTAGAT
Organism: Gymnoscopelus braueri; assembly: GCF_963280865.1. Taxonomy (NCBI): domain Eukaryota; kingdom Metazoa; phylum Chordata; class Actinopteri; order Myctophiformes; family Myctophidae; genus Gymnoscopelus; species Gymnoscopelus braueri. The sequence continues at coordinate 21,920,734 of NC_137614.1, forward strand.
TCAGAGAGAGCCGGAGAGTGTGTGTGTGTGTGTGTGTGTGTGTGTGTGTGTGTGTGTGTGTGTGTGTGTGTGTGTGTGTGTGTGTGTGTGTGTGTGTGTGTGTGTGTGTGTGTGTGTGTGTGTGTGTGTGTGTGTGATTATGGTTTGGGGGCTGACACACACCCACGCACCAATAGACAAAGAAACAATTGCACAACATTGTATCATTTATCATTGGGACGGTTATATCCTCTTGACAAATAAAAGTGAAAAAGAAAGAAAAAAATAAAAGGGCGCGATAATAATACGAAATCTTTTCCACCATAATGTTGAGTAAGCAGCTTACAACAAGCATTTTGAGAAATCTTTGGCTAACAGTAGTTTGTTGGAAGGAAGTAACAATTTAATGAATGAAGGAATAAAAGGGTGGGAGGGGGGGGAGGCAATCAAACATGAGCGGAATGAGGAGTGAATGAAAATAATGCAGGAAGAGAGTGATTTTAGAGATTGTGCTGTTTGCAAGACAGCAGTGCAAGAGGATGGGTGTTGAAATATCGTGATATACTGTTACAGTGAGGAGGAGGTGAAGGAGAATATATAGAGTAGCCTAAGGCAATTAGATTAAGGATAGGCAGGATAGTGAGGTACAGTATGAGTTGAAAGTAATGAAATAGTGAGAATATAGCCTAAATAACAAAGTATTGGAACAACTCAAAACAGAGGAGAAGATGTAAAATAATCTTTTTAGCACTGTGGAGAGTCTTTTATTTTGATATATTCAGGTGTTGGACAGCACTTCCTTGTGTGAATATAAAATGAAAGCTGATTAGTTCAAAATATATGAAACATATATAACTAGACAAAATTACATAAGTAATGTCATTGTGACTGGGATACAGGGCTGTAATTTAGTTCTGAAGGGAACAACACACCTGTATATTTACCAACATACTGTTGTGTCCTGACATCTTCTGCGGTTACATTTTGTATCCTCAAGTCGCCATTCAAACGTTGTCCCACACTACCAGTCACAAATGGGCTCTTAACAAAAGGTTAACTTCACGTCTTCAACCTAAACTATGGCAGGTAATCTGTACCCGAGAGCTGACAGTAGCCACACATTGGCCACCTGAAACTGCAGATGTAATGTTGCCTTCACATGTTAATGACTGTATCCACCCCCACCCCCCAGAACAGCATGGAAACACACACACACACACAGTTATGTTTTAATTTAAACCATGTCATGATTGTAAAGGCCTATATGTTATACTGACATGGTTCTTAAAGGAGCCATGACATCATGGCCAGAACACATCATATTTGATACTATACGTCACATGGCTAGTCTGGAAACAGGTTGGACATATCACAGATTGGTTGGCATTTGCAGTAGCCAATGGAACGAAGTTATCAGTGACAGTATGAGCTCTGCTCTGAGTTCGCCTCTCTCGCGTCTCTTTGTAAATCTGTGTATATAATATCCATATCGAATCTCTTAATTACACCAACATTGTTGTGAAGCAGTTTGTTTATGCTTATTTATTGAAATGATAAAAATCGCTATTGTTATTTTGCTGGGTCTCTGAAGGTGTAAGCAAGCTGTTCTTGCCGGGCAGGCAGAGACCCGACGGAGTGGACCCAGCAAAAAGAAAGAGGCTGTATATGCAATATTAGTCAAGACTGAGCAACTACGTGATCTATTTATCGGCAAAAATTAATAGTTTATTTAGAAACAAGCTGTGGCAGTCCTGTCTGTCTGTCCTGGCTGTTCCCAGCACCAGCCAGCGAAAGCCGCCAGGAGCGCTGTGGCCGGGCACTGTGGCCAGAATAGCTCACTTACAGCGTCGGAGATCCAGAGCGTGGAATCTGTGACCGCCCCTCCAGAGCATGGAAGCGATAGCGGACAACAGGAAAAGAAGGCTGTCCTTCAACCATTCGAACCAATCATCAAAAAGTCACCATAACGGTCTCGTGAAACTCCCACATTCCGACAGGCAAATATAGGACTTGGGATAAAGTTAGTATCCAAGTCAAAAATGCTTGGAGGTACTTGGTTGGCCTAGTGGCAGTTTGCACAAGAAAGTTGGTGCTAATCAAGTCCAGGTGGTTTGCGAGATTAGCTCCTGGAACCGCCAGCCTGTGACCTAACAAGTGCAAGCAGAAATAATAATAATAATAGTAATGCATTTTATTTATAACGCACTTTATACATTCTTGCAAATCTCAAAGTGCTACAGGGTTAAAAGCAAGGCATAAAAACAGCATAGGTAACCAAACAATTACATGGGACTAAACATAGACTAGAGGGTCAAACTATAACTAGTTAAAAAACAGGGCAAAGACAAAAAACTGAAATCTACCTTTGTTAAAAAGGTAGGGTTTTAGTCCATTTTTAAAAGCATCAGTGGACTGTGGTGCTCTCAGGTGTTCAGGGAGGGTAATCCACAGACATGGGGCTGTATAGCAGAAGGCCGGGTCTCCTATGGTCCGGAGGTTGGTGTTGGGGACAAGGAGAAGGTTGGTGGATGGGTGAATATGATCGTATTTTTCAGGATCCTATAGCTGTGCTGAAGCAGTAGCTTGTCAGTAGCAAAATAATCAGAGAGAATAATACCTGGTCACTTCAGGGGAGACTACCCAAATAAAATAATGGAGCACTCGACTGGTCTGCACATATTTATTATTTTACAGGGGTGACTGACGTTTCGACTTCCTCAGAGTCAAAATCGTTTTGTGCCGACCAGAAGTGTGCTGTGGTCTGAAATAGGGGTGGACTAGGCGTACCCGCAAACAGCCTGGTCGCCAGAGAAAACATTGTCACAGTACGTATTGCAGAAATGTACAGTGATAAAAAAAATGTATCCCAAAAACGTTGCATGTGAACGTGGTCCGCTGATGAGACGTAACGTACGTAAAAATGAACGTTTTTGTGGTCCAGAAATGTTGTCATTGAACGTTCCTGGAGAAACGTTCAATGAGAACATTTCCTCTGGCGATAGGGTTGCCACAAAGGTGACGTGGATGTTTTGTGCACACACATTTAGCAGAAAAAAGCAGTGGTAGCGCTGCAGAGAGAAATGTGTGCAGATAAAAATGTCAAGATTTTAAACCCAGGTTAAATTACAGACTGTGAACAGGATGCCTTTATGAATTGACGTCGCCAATGCTGGGTGACGTCGTATCATTGCACACAACACAGTGTACATGCACACACCATAGGAAGCTCACCACGTTACAGCAGTAACATTCAAACATTGTGGTCAAACTACAGTATATTTGATATGCATGTTGTTGTCTGAGAGACAAAAACAAATAAAGAAAGGGTTTTCATCTCTTATCTGCAAATGAAACACTGGAGTTAAAAAAAAAATCCCCCCAGCCGACACTCCACCCCCAGATACAGAGAGAAAGGGAATGGATAGAGGGGGGGATACAGAAGAGCTGAAGAAGCAAAAGAGAGCGTGATGTAAAAAGAAAAGAAGAAATAGAAATCAGAGGGATGAAAGACTTCAAACAGTGAGGGAGTGGTAGTGCATGTTAGTGTGTGTTTAGCGTGTAACTGTATGCGTTTCTATGCTTGTATATATAGAGCAGTGTGGGTGAGTGTGTGTGTGAGCGTGTGTGCATACAGCGCGCGCACGTGTGTGTAGGTGCGTAGGTATGCGCGTGTGTGTGTGTGGTGTGTGTACGTGTGTGTACATGTGTGTGTGTGTGTGTGTGTGTGTGTGTGTGTGTGTGTGTGTGTGTGTGTGTGTGTGTGTGTGTGTGTGTGTGTGTGTGTGTGTGTGTGAGAGAGAGAGGTAGTGTGAGCCGTGTGCACTGAGACTGCATGGCTGAGCGATTGGTGTCCAGTTGACTGGCTGTGAGAGTGTGTTCGGTAGGGGGTCCCAGGGAGAGCTTTGATCATTACAAAGTGTGACAGAAGAGTTCTGACAGAAAAGTACCCCCCCCCCCCCCCACACACACACACACACACATCATCAGCACTGCTGTTGCTACACAGTACGACAACCACTAAAACAGTACAACCACTAACACCATTACAAGCACCATTAAAACCATTATCACCAATACAACTACTATGGCCAATACAACCATTAACACCAGTACAACCACTATCACTCTAACACCATTAAAATCACTATCACCAATACAACCATTACAACCACTATCACACTAACACCATTACAACCCCTATGCCCCATCACAGTAACACCATTACCATTACTATCATCAATACCATTATCCCTTAACACAGGGGTCTCAACCTTTTCAGGCCAAGGACCCCCTAGCTGAGAGACAGATGAAGCAGGGACCCCCTCTACATATTGTATACAATTGTGTTGCAGATTAACCCTTTTCATACATTTCATCAGTGTTGAGTGAACTAATGTTTTTTGTTTATTTCATTTAAACCCTCACTACTTTATTACCTTAATCGTTGGCTCTGTACTTGATCTGCTCTTTTCCCCCTTTTACACCAAACCTCTTTGCAGAAAATAGCAGATCTACAAGCTCACAACGCCTCGCAGCGCAAGGCGTTGTGTGCTTGTAGATCTGCTATTTTCGGCTAATGTTCCCCTCAGAATAGGGATTCTAGGGCTGAAGTGATTAATGTAAAAAAAAAGAAGGAAAAAAAAGTTCCTGTCACATAAAGATTTGTCCGCCCCCCTGCAGTGACTCTGAGGACCCCCTAGGGGTCCCGGACCCCCTGCTGAAGACCCCTGCCCTAACACCATTACAACCACTATTCCCTAACACCATTACAACCATTATCCCCTAAAACCATTACAACCACTATCCCCTAACACCATTACAACCACTATCCCCTACCACCATTACAACCACTATCCCCTAACACCATTACAACTACTATCCCCTAACACCATTACAACCACTATCCCCTAACACCATTACAACCATTATCCCTTAAAAACCATTACAACCACTATCCCCTAACACCATTACAACCACTATCCCCTAACACCATTACAACTACTATCCCCTAACACCATTACAACCACTATCCCCTAACACCATTACAACCACTATCCCCTAACACCATTACAACTACTATCCCCTAACTAACACCATTACAACCACTATCCCCTAAAACCATTACAACCACTATCCCCTAACACCATTACAACCACTATCCCCTAAAACCATTACAACCGCTATCCCCTAACACCATTACAACCACCACTATCCCCTAACACCATTACAACCACCACTATCCCCTAACACCATTACAACCACTATCCCCTAACAACACCATTACAACCACTATGGCCTACCTAACACCATTACGCACCTGTTTTTCTTTCTTACTCCCTATTGTTATTTCACACTTATTCTATATTTGAAAAAAATCTAAAATCACTTACACTTTATTATTTAGAGGTTCAACAGATTCAACTGTGAAGTAGCTGCCATAAACCGTGTGACAACTGGTCAAAGGCTGCTTCACCATGATGAGTATAGCCACACACTCGTAGCTGCCGATGCAAGTTTTATTGTGGACACAAGAGACAGACAAAATAGTTT
>NC_137614.1:21931262-21976262 GCF_963280865.1 Gymnoscopelus braueri
ATGATTATGTGGTATACATTCACACACCGACGGCGAAGGCAGCCATGCAAGGCATTCAAGGACTGAAGGACACTTCAACACAAAGCCAGGAGGAGCAGGAGATGGAACCATACACCTTCAGAGAGGATCTTTCAGGTACTCATGACAAACACATACTGTACATGTGAACACGCACAAGGATAAACCCACCAAAAGACCCATGTCTTTTTTTTTTGCTTGTCAATCAAAAGCGGGGGCGGGGAATGAATGCTATTGGCTGTGTCAATCAGCAATCAGCTTGTCAATCAAATCACCCCCCCCCCAGAGCATAACCTACTTTATCGTCAATTTTAAAATAAATGGGACCATAGTTTACCAAAACGCATGTCATGATGATTGAAAGGAGACTTTAAACTATAGCGACTGGAAGCATATAGTATTTATGACATTTTATATTAAGGTAAGAAAATCTAGTCTAAAATTTGTCAAAAACCCATCTGTTTGCGTTAAAATGAATTCTTTCTGACACCAGCAGGGGTAAAACAGCGAAACTACAGGGCATTCATATGAACTGTCTCTTCCGTATTGGCGTCAATGTAAAAATCTCAGGCTGGCCCCTTGGCACGCACACATGCACACACACAGACACACACAACACATTATAGTGTAACCTTGAGGACCTTGAGAGTGGCTTCCCTCAGACATCATCTCCAAAGACACAGTCATATGTGGAATAAGAATGAGAGAAAGGGGGGAGGTGGGGGATGGAGAGATGAGGAGGTGGAAAAGAGAGAGACAGGAGGAAGGGGTGGGAGAGGTAGAGAATTAGGAGAGATATACAGAGAGGGAGGAGGATGTTTAAGAAGGAGAGAGGGGGTTGGAGAGAGAGAGAGAGAGAGAGAGAGAGAGAGAGAGAGAGAGAGAGAGAGAGAGAGAGAGAGAGAGGGGGGAAGTAGGGGAAAATATACAGTAGAGAGGGAAAGAGAGAGAGGAGGTGGTGTGAGAGAGAGAGAGAGAGAGAGAGAGAGAGAGAGAGAGAGAGAGAGAGAGAGAGAGAGAGAGAGAGAGAGAGAGAAAGAAAGAAAGAGGGGAGGAGGAAGAGGAGCAGGAGGAGGTGGTCAAGGATGAGACCCCCAGTCACAAAGTTCATTTCGACAGGAGATGAAAAGGAAGGCGAAAGGGGATGATGAAAAATTGTACTGGTGAATAGAAAGGGAAGATGAATTCACAGAGGGGAGACAGAGATGAAGGGATGAAAGAGAAGGAATGACAGACAGAAGCAAACAAACAACAAAAGTTTACTTTACCTGTGGCGTTGGTGGCGCTTTATGTTGCGTATGATGTCATCAGGGTGCAATCCCACACAGAGATGGGAGTGCTAATTTAACTCTTAAAGAGTTTCTGAGTTAAATAAAAACCCTGGATTTTTATGTGCAGTTATTGGAGAGAGACACACAGAGCCAGCACCCAGAGAGACAAATGACAGGAGCGCTTTGTGTGCATCTCTGTTTTTATTAGACTTTGTGATGAGACAGAAGAGAGTTTGAGGATAATTAAGTTGTTGTGAAGGAGAGAGATGACAGGAGAGGATAGGAGAGAGAGAGGGGGAGGGAGGGAGAGAGAGAGAGAGAATGGCAACAATAATTGCTCCCCGCAGGGATCAATAAAGTATAGCTTAACTTAGTAAAATCCAATTTATCCATTTGTAACTCTGAGAGTATACAAATTGACCCTAAGGATACATTTGTACACTCTCAGAGTTTAATAAATAAAACACTGAGGATTTTAATGTATAACTTTGTGTGCACTGTCCACATAGATGTGTTGTCCTTTGCTATGAGTGTTAATGATGGTCTGAGGACCAAAACGTCCACTCTCTGTGTCACTTAATTTTCTCCATGTCACTTTTTTTATAATGAAATGTCATTATTCATGAAGATATATAGTACATCATTTAGATACCCCACACTCTCCATCCATCCGCCCACTGTCCCGCCCACCTACCCTCTCTTCCCAGATGCAGAGACAACACATAAAAATAAGATGTCACTTTTTGCGCTTTTGTAAGTAAGACTATATTTTTGCATCCAAAGAGCCTCAATGTTCATTTGTCAGTGTGCGAGCCTATCTTCTTGTTTATTGTCCTTTGCTATGTCACCACACACGTGTTTTGATATTCCATACGTTTGCCTTATGATTAGCGTTATTCGCTTCCAAATTTTGTGGGAGGGATCTAAATCTAAAAAACACCATTTATCAAGGATGCAACATCCAATCAACTGCAATTTAGAATCACATGTTTAGGGGCCTCATGCCTCTATAGAGCACACCTTTCACAGAAGTTAAAGCCCATAAGCACCCATAAGCGGTGAAACAAATTAAAAAAGTTCAACCATACTTCAGAGAAACGCTGTTTCCCCTCGCAGCTTCCTTGGGTCCTGATGGCTGCAATCCACGACTTACACAGCCCTGGTTTGCCCAACCTACCTGACAGAGATATGCACTCAGTAGAGTGCTGTTTTCTAATTACGCAATAAGCCTCTCCACATTATATACATTCAGTCAGACAACTCTTGGATTGAATTTAGAATACATTTCTATTGAGCATAATTGAGCATAGATAGATGAAGCATAGTTTGGCGTCAGGGCTCTGTCTCTATTCATTCCCTGTAAGCATGAACATTTTAGTTAAGTTAATGGCCAAATAGAATTACAGGGGATGAATTAAGACCCCCAAGGGGAATCTAGAAACAGAGCCATACAGGTGGATGCTGGGGAGGCGGTGGGATTGCAAAGCTTCATGGGCAGCAGCAGACAGCGAGGCGAGGCAACGGACAGCACAGCAGAGAGGCAGCAACAGCAGCACAACAGCACAGCCAGGAGAGAAGCCAGGAATGAACAGGTAAGCAGAGAAGTTTAGCTACGCAGGCTACGCATCATGAATAGAAATTATCATATTCTACCTTTGTGCACTGAGTATACTATTTTATTGAGTGGGCTACTTTTGTTGAGAATTGTTTTTAATGCAAAATGTGAGGAGGTAGGGAGTATTGTAGAGCCTAATGATGAGGTGTCTCTGGTGGTGCTCCTTGTAGAAGTTCCTGGCAGAGTTGAGACAGTTAGGGGCAGGCTGGTTGCCGGGCAGAGGCGCTGCTCTTTGCTGCAGCTCTCTGGGGAGGTTGAAAAATTACCATGCCTTACTTGGGATCAAAACACCAGCTGAGTCAGAAATGTTGTCAAAATGAACAAAACAATAAATAATTATATACATTTCTCACAAAATTGAGAGCCAGCATTATGCATAGCCTCTCAAGCTCAACCATACTTATCAACTAATTGGTCACTCCAATTGCTCAAATAAGCCCTGCTCTTCCAATAGTAAAGGTCCTTGCACACCAGGAGTGACAAAATACGAAGAAAAAAAACATGTAACTTTATAATTTTGTGGGACATAATGCTATATAGTTGTTGCATGAAATTAACACTCCCGTTGTGTAAGGACCATAACACTGCCTTGGCCTGTCGTCAGGTGTTGTGGTGTGGTTACTGCTAGTTGCATCGGACGGTCGGAAAAGAGGCCAAACAAAATATTAGAGCAAGGTAAACTTGGTCTCCTGAAAGGGGGTCCGCTCATAATTTCGACATCCCATTATTCCGACCATTAGGTGTGAGGTTAGGGTTAGGGTTAGGGATAGGGTTCGTTATAATGGGGCCAGTCAGACCAATGGGCCGTCGGAATAATGGGCCTTCGGAATAATGACATGGCACCTCCTGAAAGAGGAAAGTCTCGGCTTGCGTTAGGTACCCAGCATGTTATGTAAAATTATGTGATAACCTTTCTAGCTCCATTCTAAAGTCGCTGCACTGTATCTTACATTTCTTGCTTGGGTACACATATTACACACTAGCAGTTGTTTAGACACACTTGAGCCTCCCTGTAGCAGAATCAATATGGAAATTGTTATTTGGTCTAGTCTGCATTGACTTTTGGACTCTCGAATAGAGAGCACCTCAATTTCCTGAAATCGGAACAACCGGGCTCAGACATAAAAGGAGAGAAAGTGAAGATTGGAAGAACCAAATTAGCAAAAGAGGAGGTGAAGTAATGAGATGTGGATGGAGCCATAGGGATGTGTGCGTGCTTCCGTGTCACTAATTATAAGGTAAAGTGTTGAGATGACTCACAAATTTTCTCAGAACAGGCACGGCCAAGCTGAAGAACAAAGACTGAAAGTGCACTCTGTCAACCATAAACCAACAAGACTAGGTTTTTTAATTTGACAAGGCTGGGGCTGTGCAAGTTCCTTTTTGCTGTGGGAGTTCATCCAAACTTCTCTCAAATCTAATCACAAGGACACTAAACTCACTACAGGAGCTATAGTCATCAACTCGAATAAAAGGAGGCGTTTCAGTCTAAGGATCCATTCCTGTTTTAAGGAAGTTTTAAGAAAGCGTAGTTTTGCTTCTAGAGGTATATGTAGATGGAAAGTTGAGATTTGGGAAAGGGTGAAGGGTCCAGGAGGAAGGTGGCATTGGCAGGATTCAATGGGGTCATCCCTATGTTCCCTGGGTTCTGTGTTCCCCGCTTACCTTAGGGTTAGGGTTAGGGTTGTATAATAGAAAATATTAATATCCAGTCAGGGTGAAGTGTTGAGCATTTATTAGGAAGATTCAGGCAGTGTAACAGCATGCAGATCATAAGGAACAGGCCTCCTGACCTGTTCCAGCAGCCCCTCGGGCACAAGCCTCCCCAGCCCCATTCTCAGACAGTTCTTATCGTCCATTCTTACAGAGATGCTAATCTAAATAGTCATAAGGATATATTCTAGGGATAAGTTTACACAAGTACAGATTTGCTGACAGAGTGAGAGAAAGCATGGAGGAGTCAGCTCAGCTGTAGTTGAGTAAGAATTAGCACATTGATGGGAAAAGTGGCTGACTAGTATTGAATGAGATTAAATGGGAGGCAGACAACTACACAATAATACATACATTTGACAGTCTATAAATATTGCTACCACAGTTGTAAGCGGGTTGTAAGTGGGTAACATATAACCCAAGGAATATAGAACCCAGGGAAAATAGTAACACTGAAGGAAGCCAAACCAAAATAAGTTTTACTCTTATGTACCTGTACTTTATTGTTACATCTTGTAACAATAAAGTATAACTTTTGAACCTTGAACCTTGAACACTCCCGATTCAATCCATTGCGGTTGTGGGCGATGTGCAGTTTCCACAAAAAAGGGCTACAATGACTTAACCATCAACTGGTGTAATCCAGATCAAACTAATGTTTATGCTGTGGGTATTACAAAGCGATCTAACATTTGAATTGACGAATCTTACCATCTGTGCCCCACCAAATCCTTGTCTCTCTATGCACTTTTCTACCAGGTTTTTATAACTACCTCCAGGCCAAAGAGTCATCTGCACGACATAAAAAAAGGCAGAACAGAATGGGAATTATCATTTAGAGTTGGGACACATTGTTCCCTGTGTTCATCGCCCGAGACTCTCGGCACCGGAAGATTAGACTGCACCGTAAAATCCTGAGCGTTAATTTAACTCTGACAGTGTAAGAGGCCATTTTTACATTGTCACTTTCACTGTCAATGTCATGAAATGAGAGACAAAAACAGAAAGATATTAGAGACACGACAGAGAAAGAGAGAGAGAGAGAAGGAGACAGACACACAGACAATCAGACAGACGGTCGTAGAGTACGGTGGTGTCCACCTTGAGGACATGCCTTGAGGACATGCTGACATTACTGCTGGAGGGAAGGAGAAAATGAGAGAGGAAGATGGGGGGGGTGCAATGGAGGGGTGGGGTTTCGGGGGGAATGGGGGGGGGGGGGCGAGTGAAGGAGTAACGGTCGTCTCCATGGAGAGCCAGTGGTCGTCATGGTTACCCGTGGAGGCCGGGTCAACGGCTTCAGGAATGTGCAGGTTGTTTGCACGCAAACACGCACACATGCACGCACACACACACACACACTCTCACGCGCGCGCGCGCACACACACACACACACACACACACACACACACACACACACACACACACACACACACACACACACACACACACACACACACACACACACACACACACACACACACACACACACACACACACACACACCTAACAATCTAGGGAGTGAGAGTAATGGGGATGTACAGTATGTACATGTATCATTGTGTATGCACATGTGAGCATGTGTTGCAGTGTGTGTGCTGCAGTGTGTGTGTGTGTGTGTGTGTGTGTGTGTGTGTGTGTGTGTGTGTGTGTGTGTGTGTGTGTGTGTGTGTGTGTGTGTGTGTGTGTGTGTGTGTGTGTGTGTGTGTGTGTGTGTGTGTGTGTGTGTGTGTGTGTCCATTAAAGAGACCAGTGTTTTATGTTCTTGTGAGATAGCAGTGTTCCCACAGGAATAGAGATCCTGTGTGCTGTTTGAGACTATGTTTTGTATTTGCGTGCACGTGCACGTGTGTATGCGCGCTTGCATATCAATGTCAAGAGAGTTCATGGCAAGGAGGGAGATAAGACAATAGCGACTCAACCAGAGACACCACATACAATGTGCAAGTGTGTGTGTGTGTGTGTGTGTGTGTGTGTGTGTGTGTGTGTGTGTGTGTGTGTCACTCAAAGGGAAAATAGGAGTGAAATTACTTTCATCAGTGTGATGCTGTTTCTCAAAAACAAAATCTCCTTGCAATTGGTGGTTAGGGCTACACACACACACACGCACTCGCGCACACACACACACACACACACACACACACACACACACACACACACACACACACACACACACACACACACACACACACACACACACACACACTCTCTCATCTGTGCCTCAGCCACGCTCACCCAAGCACAAAATCAGAAGTTCAAGCAGGAAATTCACTCCGTGTTTCCCCACCACACTTTAAACCGTTTGCACGGTTACCGTGACACGTAGACATGCTACACTGATCAATGTGATCTAACTTCAGTGTTTGTGTGTATGCACACGTTTGTGAGGTTATATTCATCTGTTTGCATCCTAGGGATCAAGATTTTTAAGGGACATATCTTCACGATTAGTTCCTTCTGAAACAATTAGATCTCAGAACATCACGTCATGGTACTAGATCTCAAGATAAGGTTATGTTGAAGGTGCCTAAAACCAGTACTAAGCTGGGAGATACAGCCTTTGTGTGCGTATGCTCCATATGTATGGAACAAATGTCAAGAACAATTGAAGTTATGTCCTTGTTTCTTTTACTATTTTTAAAGGATTTTTAGCTGACTTTATACTGGAAGAAAGCATGCACCTGCTTGGTGTAATATTTGGTTTTAATATTTTTTAAAACCTTTTTGTGTACCTTGTTGTGTATGTCTCGACTGTAAAATCATTGTTGTAAATGTTCTTTCGTATACAGGGCGCCATTGAAAAAGAGACCCTGGTCTCAATGGATTTCCCTGAAATAAAGGTTTCAATCAATCAATCAAAACAAAAAAACTGACATATTCAACGTTACTGACATCATAAAATCTGTGTCCCTCTCTCTGCCGGCCGGCCGAAAGGAAAATAGACAAAATAGGTGGAAACTGGAAAACCTGTAGAAGTTTATGTTTCATATGCTGTGTGTAGCCTGTTTGATGGGTCTCAGATTTCACCCACACATCACTACTGCAAAGACAATTTGTGGTGAAGGATTTGTTGCTTCACTGATACAGACAGCGTTGACGGACCTAGCACCATGGATTAACTCATATACCGCCAATCGCGCATTAATGCGATCTAATAAATAGCGTGCTTGTCCGCCAAGATCGCATTAATGCGATCTAGTGATTAATTGGGGTTTATATCTCTGATCAGGCTATTCTGCTTATTTTTCATTCTAGGTTTCGGGTTCCACTTACTTCACCCACACTGGGATCCGGTTTCATGACTCGGGTTCCGTTTCCGGTTTTCATTTTTTTCCCCCAGTCATTTTCGGCCAGAATAGGGAAACACACGGTTTTTCACACGGTATAAAAAACGAACGGAGAGGTCCACTTCTATAATCTATGGTCTGGGTGACGAACAGTCATCGCCGTCGTGTATCACATCGTATTTTTGGATGATCGGAGAATCTGAGAACACGTCACATCCGGTTTGGCGTATTTGACTGTTTGACTCTGTGTGGGGGGGGAGAGCGAGTCAGCGAGCTGATCAAGGTGGCTATTTGCTGCTCTCTAGTGGCAGTGTTTAAAACAGCACTCAGACAATTTATTTGAATGAAAAATTACAAAATAAAAAAATAAAAAAATCGCTGGCACAGGGGTGAGTACATTAGGAATAAACTCTGGCAGTCAATAAATTAATCATTCATCATACCGATAAGTTTGAAAAACAGAAAGAGGCATACTCCGTCATTGGATTCAACCAACCATAATCAATGTGTTTTTATTTGTGTTCCACGCTCATCAGACAGCTGAAACTATTTCCTGTATTCATGCAGTAATGTCTATAACTACAATGTTTGTCCTTTGAAACAAACTACTACCTCATCCCCACTCAATCCCCCACCCATTAAATGACATGTTTAACTCTGAGAGGGTAAACATGAATCCGTAAGGGTCCATTTTTACCCTGAGCTATCACCAAAAGAGCAACTAAACCTGGATGCAGCTTGATTTCCACAAATCACGTCCATGAACTTGAACTTGAACCCTTGTGGCCTCGCCACCGGTCGACACGCGACTTTCCCCGGCCCCTACAAATGACCTCTGACCGTAGTGACATCGTCAATCACTCTGCTGAAAACGGCGAGGGCCCTTTGTTGCAGCCTGAATGGTAGTCCCACCTCATCCTCTTTGTTGAGTCCCTCTTTCTCTCTCTATTCAGTCGACATCTGAGTTCTCAACAGTAGGCTGGGCCCCATGTGTGAATACATAGGGCTCACACTGCCTGTATTCAGTGGGTAGATATTGAAAAGCATTAAATACATCAACATAGACATCAACCGACCTCTGTCATAAAAGGCCCCCTATGGGGTAATAGTGTCTCTTATGGCGCCAAGATCACTGGCGTTGTATGTGCTTAGGGTCACACTGTCAGTCATCAGTGACAACCATATTGAAAAGCACAAAATACAGTCAACACAGGAGTTTTAATCTACTTTTGTGTCATTTGTGGTATCAAAGGGCACTAATACAGCCTGTCCTTGTATAGGACCACATGACTCTGTCTTCATAAATAGATGCTAAAAAGCACCAAATAAATCTAAATATATACAAATCCAAATATTTGGGTTACTGGGGCACGTTCAATCAATCAATGAAACTTTATTGTCGTATTAAGTAAAAGAGTGGGTGAAATTCTTCTTTGTGCAAGCTCGGTATTGCAGTTTAAAGAAAGAGTTAGAGTAAGGAGGTTGCCTGTCTTGAGTAGATGGACATTGTAAAACACTCTGGAGCCTCTGCTATGTCATCCCATCTTTCTGACCTTCGTTGTCTACAAAGGCCTAAATATATTTTTGTATTTTTAAGTACCAAATAAATACTGTACATCAATCAACCCAATCAGGTATGACAGCTCCTCTATTCTCTGTGATTATAAGGTCACACTCCCCATCTTCAGATAGTTTGACCTAATACTACATCATCTACATAGACAGCAGCAGATTGCTATAAAGCTCCCAGGGGGGTCTATAGTGTCACGTATGGCGCCAAGATCAGCCTCTCTGCTGGCTATGATCTGAAGCCTCTTGTCTTGAGTGACTGATATTCAGACTATAAATACTTCCATGCAGGCATCAATATTCCTTCTGATAAAGCCCCAATCAAGACTTTGAATCAAGTGTCACCTCCAAGGCGGTCCCAATACTGGCCTTTTTGTATCTGTGGAGCCACATCGTCTGTCTTCAGGGGGTGCATTTTGAAAAGCACTAAATACATCAATAGAAAACCCCCTCTGTTGGCTTTGTTCACACTTATATAAGACTGCACTGTCAATCTTCTGTGACAGACCTTGAAAAACAGTAAATACCTCAACATATATGTCAACTACTCCGCATCGTAGCCTACACTAGTAACTGAGGCTATAAAAAGAATTGACAAAAAAATAAAATAAAAAACACTGACGGCTCGACTCAAATAATTTGCGTCGACTGAGGGGGTCTCGACTGACTATTCGATTCGTCAACTTTGTGGAGATAAGAGGTTTCTGCCAGACAGCAGCTTAATGAAAAACCTATGTTGCTGTATATATATATATAGCTAACATCTAAAATGATGACACAGATGCTTTCCAGATCTAAATGGGTTAAATCCTATGTAGTTTGTCGTACCACAAATAGCAAAAATAGCTTGCAAAGTGTTGAGAGACGTTGAATGGACTGCAGTGTGACAATCTAAATGGTCCTGTCTCACTTGTGTTCAAAATACAGACATGACTCTATTTAAGGGGATCTGTGGATTCTCCTGTCAATCGTTGCCATCGTGGTACGTTGGTCCTTATTTTTTGCGTCCAAGTACCAAGTACCAACAGACTAAATATGCTTTTTCTAGTGTCATTTGTCACACCAAATGGCAATGGCTGCCTCTCTTGTGTTATTCCAGGTTGCCTGTTTCAAAGGACAAATATGGAAAATGATATAGTTTGTTTGCTTCTTTTGAACTGAGCCTTAATAAGCGGTTCAGTGTCACCTGTAAATGGTAAATGGTGCATTTATATAGCGCTTTTATCCAAAGCACTTTACATAGATTGTGCATTGTGCACCGATGGCAGAGGAAACCATGCAAGGCACCAACCTGCTCATCGGGAGCAATTAGGGGTTCAGCGTCTTGCTCAAGGACACTTCGATATTAACTCTGGGGGAGCCCGTGATCGAACTGGGAACCTCGCGGTTGCCATCCGGCCGCTCTACAGGCCACTCTACCCCTGAGCCACTGCCGCCCCGCACCTGTGATGCCACGTGTCTTATCTGACACCACCCTCTGTTTTCAGTAACAGTACACGTGATCAGTATAGGCTAATTTATTCATACATAATGAAGATGTATGAGAAAACATTCTGGAATGAATCCACATCATCATTCATAGTAGCCTGCTGTGTAGGAGGTAAACAACATTCCATTAGCTTCCACAATCACACCAAGTCTAAAGCCTGATTTATACTTAGTCGTGTGACAATGTCGCTTGCCCAAAATAGCAGATCTACAAGCTCACAACACATTGGGGCAGTGGCTCAGGAGGTAGAGCGGCCGCTTGGGAACCAGTTCAATCCCAAGCTCCCCCAAAGTTAGTGTCCTTGAGTGAGACACCGAACCCCTAATTGATCCCGATGAGCAAGTTGGTGCCTTGCATGGTTTCCTCCTCCATCGGTGTGTGAATGTGTGTGTGAATGGGGATGTAACGCACATTGTAAAGAGCCTTGGATGTAAAGCGCCATAAAAATGCATCATTTACATTAATTTGTGCTGTTATATCCCGCGAGAGACACCGTTGTATGACTGGGTATGAATTAATCATAACCCTCACCAGTTGTTTGTCTGTCTGTCTGTCTGTCTGTCTGTCTGTCTGTCTGTCTGTCTGTCTGTCTGTCTGTCTGTCTGTCTGTCTGTACGTACGTACGTACAGGAGCAGTAAGCTGGCAGCAAAGCAGGATAGACAGCATTCTAGCTGATTGCTAAGCTGCCTGGCAGGCTGGATGGCCGTCACAGAGTGTTAAACAGAGATACATAAAAAAACTAGGCCAAAGACTGGAAACACCAAAAAATTAGTAGACCAGATCAGTTCAGTTCAGTTGAGTTCCGATCTGTGCCTGTGGTCCAAAAGCACTATCTCTATAATACATTAAATGTTGGGTTCTTAAAAAAAAAAAAATTAAAACATGAATCTGTTCTTGTGTCGATGCGTGAGAGAAAAAAAATGTTTGTCCTTGTTATTTAAAAGGAAATGAATTACTGTACATTTTTCTTTGCTTAGTATGATACATTATCAATGTCGTTTTCAAAGGGAAGTACAAGTTCAAGGGGATGACACATCGTGTTTTTTGATGCCCTCAGTCAGAGATCCATTGAAGATGTACCCTGGCTTTGAAAGCCGGGCTATGCTTTGAAAACTAGATTATCGTTTGTACCGACACTTGACTAGAAATCTGATATATTGTTGTATAAGGATGGTTTATTATGTTTTTGTCACACACAACTGGATAGCTATTCCTTCTCTCCATTAATAGATATAACAACTGAATAGAAGAAGAAGTGAAGAAGAAGATGATGAACTGAGTATTTTTACAGTCTAGTACTGTGTAGTATAGAGAGGGGTATGCATGGATTTACAGAGGAATCAGAATTTTAATCCTATGAATTTGCATGGCTGTCTAACCGGGGAAATGTCTGATTGCATGGAACGTCTCCCTGTTGAGACAGTCATGAAAAGCTGTACCATAAAGGGTTAAAAGTCTGTTGTAATCTTTCAGACCCATTCGTCCCCTGAATCTCTCTCCACGCGTGGCTCTTCATTTCAGACATTTCTCTAACGATCTTATTCAAAGTGACTTACAGTACATGCAATAGTATAATAAGGCTAACCTACTAGATTGTCAAATTTACAAGCAACCAATCAGACATTATTACACACAATAGTCACACACTGCTAGATACAAAACACCCAGAGGTACTGATTATCACAGTTTGGCAAGGTTGTGGGCATGATGGCATATCCCTTTCTCCCAAATTAACCAAGTGCTGGTTCCAAATGTGTAGCAGTCCCTGCTGTGACATCGCTACAGTGAGTTGACCAGCATTCCAAAAAAGCCAACTGGCATAGAAAACATGCGTTGCTTAGCAGCAGCCAGTCAAAGAGCAGGGTTATGGAGCCACCATGGCTGCCACTGAGCACTTCAACAGCCAAACTCCAACTTTAGGTGTGTTCGTTTATTGGTAGTCTGCTGCCACAGGACTTACTGTAGCAAAAATTGACATTTTGTAATTACGGAGCACCATCAGTGCGTTCTGCACAGTCGTTCTGATAATCAGAATGGCTGTGCAGAGTAGAAATCTGGATAATCTGGCCAAAGAGCTGATGGATTGAAGAGTTTGAATGATGCCAAACTCTCTGGTGAAGCTAGAAAATAATTCTTCATTAGACCAGAGTGTAGCGCACCATTTTATACACATGTGAGTGAAAGGATTGTGTAAATGATGGTGATTGTGCGTGCGTGCGAGCGTGCGTCCGTGCGTGCGTGCGTGCGGTCCCGTCCATAATTCGGTGGCCGTGGTGCTACACATGACAATAGTGAAAGAAGCATATTCCATCTATAGGGCATTATATTGAATGGTTGCACACCATGTGGTATTAAACATGTTTGTACATTGTACAGGATTTGTCTTCCTATCTCAGGGTTCCCGTTGGATTCTGGCTTGGAGATCTATGTTGCATATCAACCCACATCTTTGCCATCACTTAACTGTCTCTCTATACAGACAAATTCTCAAATGTAATCTTGGAGAAAAAAATGTCTGTCATCTGAGCCGTCCATACTGTAATCCCCTAATACTTCTGCACCATGTTTCGGAGGAAACACGCTGCTGCTCTGCTTTACATAAATATGCCATGTAACTTATACAGGCTGGCTTGCTCTGATACACATGGCTTGACAGTCACATTTGTAAACAAGACTAGCTCAAAACCTAGTATATGGCTGGAACATGTGTGAAATGCTCGAGAGCTTTTAATTTGAAATGACAGATACAGGAAGCAGCGACACTGAGATGGTTTAACTGAGATGGTTTGATGGTGTAACTTAATCAGTCAGTGATGTTCAGTTATCCCTGTAGACTAGAGGTTTGATCATTCGGTTTAATAGATCATCCAGGCTGACTGGAACCTTGGAGATGTAGGATACTCGACTATGGACGCACAAGTAGCGCCAGGCCTGGCATCAAATGATAAGAAAAGGTTGGTTATTATAGACTAGCTTGTTAGACGACTAGTTTGTGTCCGTTGTTAGGCCAACCGGCTGATCAATGGTGTAACTTCATCGGTCAGTGACTCAAAGACATGTGTTTAAAGGGCTGGCCCGCTGTTGCCATCCAGCCAAAATAAGGAGGAAGATAAGACAGTGTGTGATCTAGGTCATCAACATCAAACTCAAAATGCTCCATAGAGTGGATGTTTAGCTTCCAAGCTTCCAGGTGATCCCAAACAACAATTCAAACAATTGTTGCTCTAAACCTCCATCTCATTTGTATAACTACTTCAAGATTTTACAATTCAGTAAGTAGCAGCATATCCAGCATATGTCCAGAAGTGAGACGTCCAAAATGACTTCATTCATTTCAAGAACGTTTCTTACTTGAAATTGATCCTTGTCAATGGTTCAAAACCATTACAAAACCCTTTCTCAACAATAAATACAATAATTTCATGAACCTTGGCTTCGGGGAAACCAGTCACCGTCAAGAAGACACAAGGACAATGACAACATTACTCTTCTCATCTTGCTTCCTGAAAATCTTTTCAAATACATCTTACAGATCTACACATACAGTACACACACTCACTGCCCAGCATGTTTTTCATCTGACTGCAGTCACTATACAACTACAGTCCACAAGCCCAACCAGCATACAGGAGCCAGGTTTAGGGAAGCTGGCCAGATAGGCACTTTAGACCAGAGAACTGCCCAGACTCCATGCCATCTACTGTGAGCCGTGGTTAAGACTGTTTATGCCACTCTGGATCAAAGCACTGTCTGTAGCCTATAAAAAGCATATATGCATTTGCATGCGCGCACACACACACACACACACACACACACACACACACACACACACACACACACACACACACACACACACACACACACACCACGCGCACGCACGCACGCACACGCACACACACACACACACACACACACACACACACACACACACACACACACACACACACACACACACACACACACACAGTACATATTGGTTTCACAAAGTTTTGTGGACCGTAACCCAAATCCTAACCCATTGCACTGACTTATTCATTCAATATCCTATCTTAACCTAACACTAACCCCAACCCTTAAGTCCAACTTTCTTTTTTATGCAAGAATAATTCTCAAAAGTCAATGCCCATAAGAAGAAAATGGTAACACTTTTTTTTTTAAAGTGTATGAGAAAGTATGAAAAACAAAAAGCAAGAGACAAAATCGGGTTGACAGGCTGGCTCACAACCCTATGAAACGTCTGTAAAATCTAATTGGGGACACCAACTTTGTCCCCAATTTGCCATGCAACTCCAGTCAGAAACACACTGTTGGGAATATTTGGTTTGTTCATATAGCTTTTGAGTTCATTTTGCTTGGTTTTATTCCCTTTTTGACTTTGTCTATTTAAATTGTTTTTGTGATTAGTCTTCGTAAAAAAAAAGAACTATCTACAGGCATCCCATTATGATGTAATTAATGAAATGTTTAATTTGGGTGTCTGGATTTCATAATTTCTATGCTCTATATAAATACTGACTGACAGAAAAATTAATCAATCTCAGCACATAATCAAATATAATTTAGAGTTGAGAATGATGAATTCAAATATTGGTCCATTTTCCACTGTCATGTATTCCAAAGAACAGGAACTATGCTAAAATAGAAGTAAGCCTGCAACCACCATGGGCTTCAAAACTTGTTTTCTCATCTACTTCTCATCCAAAGGGGAATCCCCCTGGCCAAGGGAGATATTATGCTTCTGGGCTTCAGGCAGCACTAATCTACTACACTCAGCCTCCTTTGAAATCCCCCTTCTCCCATTGGGAAACCTGATCCCAGGCAACCATCTCAGTTATGATCCCGGATCCCTGGTGTCCTGCACCAAACCAAACCTCACCCATCAAAGACACATCCCCCAAGGTAGATATTTGCTTCTGGACTTCAGGCAGGGCTAATCTGCTATAAACTATATGCATAGAAAACAACCCATTAACCACTTGAACCCCTATAGCATCACTAGTATTCTGGGGGGAACATTTGCCGGAAATAGCTGATCTACAGGTTCATCTTGTAGATCGGCTATTTTCTGAGAAGGTGTAGAGGGAAAAAGAGCTGATCAAGTATAAAGTATAATGTGAATTAGTTTATTAAGTACTGTATAGCCAGATATACTCCAGAATTTCACATGCACATTGCACGCACCACTATTTTGGTTATGTAACCGTGACGTGTCACGCAGCTGACCACTTTGACCACCTCATTCTTCTGTGATAATGCAGGTTGGTATGCACTTATTTACCCCTAGACTAGAGCCATCAGTAGGCTCTGTGATATATCCCCCTGCACTTAAATAGTTGTGTTCTAATTGTACTGAGCAGGGAGTAATATGTAGCAGAGACCAAGATCAAACATAATACTCACACCTGTATTTACATTTTGAATAAATGTTTTCCATCTTATATGACTTGATTTTGTGCAAAATGCTCAGTGAGAATAGTACAACTAGAGGAATACGTGGACAAATTCTATAAACTTTGCAATGCCTGCCAACAAACATCTGTCTGTAAACTTGCATTCTTTCGACATTCAATCTGTTCATGAGCTGCTCAGGGAGACGGCACAGAATGGGGACAGCAAACGGTCTCCGTCTTCGATCGGCCTTTCTTTTTTTTGGTTCTAATTCTCAGCCTTTCTGGTGATTGAAGTGCGACACTTCTTAAAAGTGTCTCTGCGCCTTGAAAATCCCTCAGATCTGTCGTTGTCGAAAAGTATTCCTGACGCATTCTGTCAGTCTGACTCAATGTGTCTGCCTGTCTGTCTGTCTGTGTCAGTCTTTCTCTTTGAATCAGTGTTTTTGTGTTGTGAGCCTGTGATTTAACAGTTAGAATCTCCTCAAAATGCTCTTAGATCTATTCTGCCCTTCAAAGCCAAATGAAAAGCAATTGCCTATGAAGTGTCCAAAAAATTGTAATGATGACAAAATCCATCAAGCAGTCTAAAAAGTATAATTGGTTGACAAGTGCCATGGTCATTTAAAGGCAGAACAATGAATGTTGATAGTAAAACTATTGAGCATAAAAATCCCTTTAAATCTAGTTTAAAGTGTTAAAGTTTAAAGTATGCAGGTGTAATTCTACTGAATACACTTTTACATGATATCATTTCTTTAAGCACATGCCTGCTAAACAGTCCTGAAACAGAGCAATATTGCAGATTTGGTTTACAAACTATAAATCTCCCTTTCTTGGTCCTTCTCTCTCCCCCGCTGTCTGGTGTTGAAGACAGTGTTGCGTTGCAGCTCCACACACTGTCTACCGAGGACGCAGTGAGATGGAAACATTTAATCGCATTAAAGAGAAAAACCTCCTCCTTTCATTTGTAAATTCCTGGGACACGCTTTCTCGTCTTGTCTCACTTCTTTTCCCTTGCCTCCTTCTGTTTCTTTCTCTCTCTCATTTTTTTTACTCTCTCTCTCTTGTTCTTTCTGAAGCATCCGCCTAGGCCCCAACACGCACGCACGCGCGCACACACACACACACACACACACACACACACACACACACACACACACACACACACACACACACACACACACACACACACACACACACACACACACACACACACACACACACACACACACACACACACACGAGACTCACAAACACACAAGAAAATACAGTACATAGACACACACAAGAGAGACACACAAAATAACAGAAACACACACACCTCAAGTCCTTCACTTCATCCAAATATTTTACAAACAAAGATATAGGCCTCTTGAACACGGATGTGCACGCACACACATCCTTTAATTCCATTTCTCTTTCTTTTTTCTGACAAGAGATGAAAGAACAGCCTCCTCCTCCTTCCCTCCATCTCTTCCCTCCCTGATCTCTCTCCTCCCTCAATCTCTCTCTCCTCCCTTCACTTAATTTCTCTCCCTCCATCTCTTTCCTACTTAAATTCCTTTCTCTCTCCCTCCTATTTATCCTCACTCCATCTCTAGTTTCCTCCCTCTCTCTCTCTCTCCTCTCTCTCTCTCTCTCTCTCCCCTCTCACTCTTTTAAACTTCTCCTTTGCCTCCTTCTCCCCTCCATCCCCTCCTCATTCCTCCCTCTCTCTCCCTCCTTTCTTGTGTGTTCCGGTTCCATGTCGCATTCACGTCCGCTTTCTTTGTCATTCAGCTTCACAGCAGCCCTGACACACACACACACACACACACACACACACACACACACACACACACACACACACACACACACACACACACACACACACACACACACACACACACACACACACACACACAGCATTCCAACCCCCCTTCTTCACCTCTTTCTGGACCGTGACCTCCTTCCCCTACACACACACACACACACACACACACACACACACACACACACACACACACACACACACACACACACACACACACACACACACACACACACACACACACACACACACACACACACACAGCTGCTGCCATGGGGACGAGGCACCTGAAGAGTGCTGAGGATTAACGAACAAGTTCAAAGAGTTCTCTCTCTCTTTCTCTCTCTCTCTCTTTCTGTCTCTCTCTCTCTCCATGTAGATTTGTGTGTATAAACGGTCGCTGGCATGTGTGTTAGTTCTTTTGTGTGTGTGTGTGTGTGTGTGTGTGTGTGTGTGTGTGTGTGTGTGTGTGTGTGTGTGTGTGTGTGTGTGTGTGTGTGTGTGTGTGTGTGTGTGTGTGTGTGTGTGTGTGTGTGTGTGTGTGTGTGTGTGTGTGTGTGTGTGTGTATGTGTGTGTGTATGTGGGTACGTGTGTGTGTGTGTGTGTGTGTGTGTGTATGTAGAGTTGATAGGAGTTGGCAGGCTGGACAGTGTCTTCAGAAGAGTTGCTGGGATTTGAGCCACCTTACACGCACGCACGCACGCACGCACACACGCACACACGAATAAGATTATGCTGTAGTAATAGGTACCCTCTTACAAAGACCATGTACATAACTCACATGTGCATGCATCAAAACACAAATAACAGAAGTACATGAGTACGAGTAAACATACATGTCCACGTACATACGAACGCGCGCGCGCACACACACACACAAATGTTACCGCTACTCTTTTCATAACAAACAAATACTGGTGTATATTCAGTCAAACTGCATTTTCACTTTGAACACTAAGGATTTTGCTGAGTAAGTGCAGTCTCATTAAAAGTGACATGGAACTTCTACAAGTTCTTCATCTACAGTTTATTCTCACGGTGCAGTTGTGTTCGCTAATTACACTTAGCTGATGTACATAGTTTAATGTTGTTTGTTTCCAACCATGTATAGGCCTATGTCATTTATGTTTTCCTAGCCAGACCTCTCACGAAAAACACCTTCAATCTCAGCGGGAGTACATTTAATAAAATCAAAAGATAGACACCTGAAAGAATGAGAGAGGACAGCACAGCATGCTTCCAACAGTGTGCACAGGAAAATCCTCAGTGTTCATTTAACTCTGATTTCAGTTAAATGAACACTCAGTTCAGTTTGACAGTGCTTTTCTCTTTTTATGTTTATGTTTTTATGTCAATAATACTACAGTTGACTATTGCTTTCATTTGGGTACATTTAAAAATAAAAATACGGTTTTATCTGCCTGGTTCGCTGCAAATTGTAGCGTGCTTGTTTTGGTATTATTGGTTTTATGGAAATCCATATAATCTCCATACAGTGTGTATTGTCAGTGGGGGTCTTAGAGCAAAACAGCATCAGACCATTAGAAATTCTACTCAGTCGCCTGCTAGAATATCTCATTTTAAAACACAGATAATTCAGTCTGCGAGAATGTTATAGTGCGAGCCAACATTGCACGACCTCAAACAACAGAGTTGAAATAATACTCCACTTAGAATTCTGATTGTGTCGATCCAAAATGATGTGTCAGGTCTTTTCTTTACAACACATGGTGAATATCTAATTTTGAAACTAAAAAAGCTTTTAGATGAACCAGTGCTTGTGTCCTCGTTGAACCTGATGGTATCTATTGTCTGCTAGTAAAAAGGCCTGGTTAGATACACATTCCTACAGGATGCAGTCATGCTAAACAACACAATAGAGCCACATTCAAACTGCACATCGTTCAGACTCGCAACGTCAGCCTAACCGTAATACCTCTCACTGCAGTCAGTCAGAGTGAGCGCGTGCGTGCATGTGTGCGTGTTCCTGCTCCCTTTCTCTCTGGCTCCCTCTCTCTTTTTTTGTCTGTGTGTCTCTGTGTGTCTCTCTCTCTCTCTCTCTCTCTCTCTCTCTCTCTCTCTCTCTCTCTCTCTCTCTCTCTGCTGGAGGGCAGCTGTGGTATGGCCACTATGGCCATAAGATGGAGCTAATGGGATGCAACTAGAAAGAGACAGACACCGAAAGAGGGCAAGAGAGGTCCTGTTGTTTCTGCACTGTGTTGGAAAGCTTACACGCTCAAATGCAGTGTTAATTTAACTCTTAAAGTGATCTAGAGAATGCTACACAGCACGACTGGTCCTCAACCTGCCTACATTTCCACCCCTTCTGCTTTCCCTTCACTGGCAGTTGCTGCCTGCATCCAATTCAAAACACTGGTGATGGCCTACAAGGCAACCCCTCCTACCTTGAGGACATGATCCACCCCTACACCTCTTTTTTCCCCCATCCTTTCCATAAAACACCCTCCTCCTGGACCCCTCACCCACTTGATGCTAGTTATACTATACATTAGTAGTATAATAGATTACTTGTTGTTCACATAAGTTGCATTATTTAGATAGACATACAGTACCGTATACTGTTTGCTTGACCACACACACACACACACACACACACACACACACACACACACACACACACACACACACACACACACACACACACACACACACACACACACACACACACACACACACACACACACACACACACACACACACACGTGTATACTATTATGTGTTTGTGACCTGAAGGTATTGTGTGTGAACTCTGTCTGCTCTATGCCCATGACATAGGGAACCTGCTCGTGCAAACTGAGAGACAAACATGGTGTTCTCATTCCAAATATACAAATACACACAGATGCACACTCACCACACACAAGCACTCAGAAAAACGTGTCAACAAACATGCAATGCCCCAGCATTAAAATGCAGTTGGATGTTCAATACACACACAGTGCACACAGATGGAAAAACAAACGAAGAAGTGAAACACACACAAACACACAATACAATGTTGTGCTCCAGTGTATGAGATGTAATGAATAAAATGTTTAATCTTAAACATAGATATACATCCAAAGTATTCATGTTTTGTGTGAAAGTATTCATGTCTTGTGTGTGTGTGTGTGTGTGTGTGTGTGTGTGTGTGTGTGTGTGTGTGTGTGTGTGTGTGTGTGTGTGTGTGTGTGTGTGTGTGTGTGTGTGTGTGAGTGTGTGTGTGTGTGTGTCTGTTCTTTCCACACCAGTACAGTATGTGTAAATGCACATGCAATGCATGCCAGCACACACAGAGATACTGTACCTGCAGTGCACACGCACGCACGCACGCACGCACGCACGCACGCACGCACGCACGCACGCACGCACGCACGCACGCACGCACGCACGCACGCACGCACGCACGCACGCACGCACGCACGCACGCACAACAATTAATAATAAAACATACCTAAGAAGATTAAGTATAAGGCATAAGGCACTGTGCAAGATAGGGCCAACAGTATTCATCCCAGTGAGGTGCATCTTCAACTCAACATGTTGTACAATAGAAGCTTTTGCATGCAATTATCTTTCTCTCTCGCTGTCTCTCTCTCTCTCTCACACGCGCACGCACACGCGCACGCACACACACACACACACACACACACACACACACACACACACACACACACACACACACACACACACACACACATCTTCTATGCAATATAAATGCAAATAAACATAGCACACACACGCACACACACAGGCAGGCATTCATGAAAGCCATGTATGCCATTTGGTAGATGCTTTTATCCAGGGCCCCCTACTGGGCTGTAAGTGCTTATATTTGTACTGCAGGGGTCCCCCAAGGGGAAACAGAATAAAGAGATGCTGAGCTACCGTAGGAGCATTGCTAAGCCCACATTGATATTCACTGACATGCGGTAACCTGCTACACATGTAATAAAAACACAAGCACATACATATTACATGCCTATACTAGAACATGCCGTTTAACGAGTAAGCAATAAGTAAAGCAAAGCAGTAGCAATGCCACGCTGGGAGCATGCAGGCTTATTAAAAATGATCCACATATGCTTAGACTCCTTATTATCTTATTCTATTTTATCTTGTGCTTCCCCTCCTTTGTTTTTCTTTTATTGCATTTGGGTGAGAAAAGGACGGTCAAGGACAGAATGAAAGGAGAAAAGGGAATTGGCAGGAACATTACGCACACCCGCCTGTGTGATGTGACATACAAAGCTAGCACACAGTTGTCAGTGTCATTACAATGACAAAAACAACAGGCAAGTGAGTCAGGGAACCGTGTGGAGAATAAAGTAAAATGTATACTTTGTTGCATGACCTTGTTGACACGTGTCGCTCAACAAATATAACTTTTTTTATGTTCATGGGCGTTCACGAAGCCCTCTTGTCATGGGAGTGACATGGCGTGAAGACACTGTTGGACCCCTGTGATATTAATAATAATAATAATATCTCAGATTTATCTAGCGCTTTTCTAAGTACCCAAAGACGCTTTACATGGGGGGCATGAGAAAACAACAAAGAAAAACAACTTTATTAGGGGAAAAAATACTAAGAAAAGTCTAAGACTAAGGAATAAAATCCTGATGCAGGTATGGAGTCTCTGAAACAGGAACAGCATATATCTACCCATCTACTATGTAAAATCTGGAGTTCATTTAACTCAGTGTAATATTGTAGCCTAATGGGTCCAGTATTACACTGTTAATTCAGTTAATTCTATCCATCTTATCTATTTATCTATCTATCCATTCTCAAACCATTCAAGCGTTGTATGGCTATAGCAGTGGTTCTCAAACAATAAGTATTTGGTCGCGGACCCCCACCTGAAAATATATTGTGCCTGGGACCCCCATACAAGATTTGTGTTCTTAAAATGTTTCAACATTTAAAAAGGGCATACTCTCTGTGGAGTTTGCATGTTCTCCCCGTGTCCCCTAGGGTAGTTAATACACTCACAAAAACATGTAGTAATCCTGGTCGCTATACTGCCTCCCCCATGACATGATGGAGGGGAAGGGAACTGGTTGGAATAACGTGTTCCTTCCACGCCCTACGTCCTACTGGGGAAACTCCCCCCTGTCAGGTGACAAGGTGGTCAGTTGGCTCTCATGCATTGAAGGAGGCATGAGCTCGGCCCTGGGCTCCCTAGGCTGGTAGGGGGAGTGTAGCGCCCAGGATCACTTAGAAAATTGGCATCGGGTGAAAAAAAGGGTTACAAAATCGTGGGATAAAAAAAACAAAAAAACAAAATGTTTCAACATTTACCGAGTGGGAGAGCCGAGTTCAAACCCAGCTTGGTGCGAATCACTACACTATTCATTAATTTTGCTTGGGACCCTCTGGAATCCCCTCTAGGACACCTGGGGGTCCGCGGACCCAACTTTGAAAGAAGAGTAGCAAGAGGAAGAGAGATAGAAGGGGGTCATAGAGGAAGGTACGCTTGTGAAAATCTCATAATGGCAAGTCCCACCAGGTGTACACGAAAAGAGGGATGTGAGAGGAAGACTGAAGCGGAAGGAAAGAAGCAAGGTATAGGAAGGGAAGGAGGAGGAAGAGGAAGGGGGGCGGGGGCGAAGTGGAGGGACAGGTGTGATCTTCCTCAGGTCCAGTGTTTGTGTGGCGGAGCGGCAGGGAGGATTATGGTATTACGGTCACCACCGGCAATCATGTGAGCTGTTGCAGTGGGCGGTGACCCTGCTTACCTCTCTGGCTAAGGAAGCTTAACCCTGCTGTGAAGGTGAGGTCATATTCACACCCGTGCTGTCGCACCCTCTCTCCCTCCCTCTCTCCATCTATCTCGCCCTCCTTCTCCACTTGGAGTGTGGTTTCTTTACCAGTTTGTTTCCACTCTTTCTATGTCCTTTTTCTCTCTACCTTTGTTTTTCGTTTTGTTTTTGGCTTCCGTTGCCTCCTCTCCTCTCTTTCCCTCATTCTCCTTCTCTCCCTCTGGATGTCAGTCAACTGCCTGCGACGCGTCCTG
This sequence comes from Gymnoscopelus braueri, assembly GCF_963280865.1. Taxonomy (NCBI): domain Eukaryota; kingdom Metazoa; phylum Chordata; class Actinopteri; order Myctophiformes; family Myctophidae; genus Gymnoscopelus; species Gymnoscopelus braueri. The sequence goes on from NC_137614.1 coordinate 21,955,446, forward strand.
CCTCCAAGGCCCATCAATGCCTGCCGAAATTGCGGAGACTGACTTGATTCCTTCAAACTACAACACAGACTGTGTTGGACGTGGACTACAGAGCTCAAACACGTCCAGGAGAGAGTACAGGATCTACCACTACCTTGGTAAGTTTGACAACTTTGCACAGTTTAACCACAGAAGAAGAGTAGACACATCCCTGCTGACCTATGGGCGAGGATCGAATCCCACCTTTGTCTGTCCCAGAAAGCAGTGATTCTCAACCTTTTTCATTTTCAAGGACCCCCAGTTTGACATGCATTAGGCCACGGACCCCCATTTGATACAATGTTTATCTCCAGGACCCCAATCTACACTGTAAAATATTAAGTATTAATTAAGTATTAAATTAACTCTGAAAATGTCCAAATCAAACCAAATACTATACAATTTCATTACTCTCAGAGTTACAGACTTGTTAAGAGTCCATTTGGTTCTCAATTCTTAATAATTTATCCAGGGACCTCTTGAACCCTCCCCACTCTACAGAAATTAGAAGGGGAGGAGACTGACCTTTCTCACAGTAATGTAATAAGTAATACTATGTGCATGACATACAGTAGGAAATGTCTCTCTGGACCCACAATCTGGTCTCCCCCAAGTTGTCTTTTTTCCCTCAACTTTACCAATATGTCTCGGAAATGTAAAACATTCGAAAAAAATATAGAAGCAAAAGAAAAACGGTGTCCACTCTAATAAATCAGTCCAAACATGGAGATATGTGAAATATGTAGAAATTAGTGCAGACAGTCATGGTCCAATGCCTTTATTAAAATGGCTTGCCAATGCGTTTCATCAGGCCTTGTATGAATAACAATACTGTACATGAATGACATGAAACGAGATGACATTCAAAGTAAATCACAGATGCTCACAACTAAATAATTGACAAATACCAGAGTGTAAAGTGCTTTTCACTTATTCAAATGACATCAAGAAAGCAGTGCTCCTTTCATTATAGGAACACTTAAAATTCAGAGTCACACGCACACCCGATTCATTTAGGAACAATTTTAAGTAACTGAAATTAAGTGAATAAATAATGGAACTTTGTTAATTAAAAGAGTAGCCTAATAAAAATATCGCATTTTTTTTTTAAACTTCTCACTGCATGTGTGAGCACTGGGCAGATATGTTATACTCTACTACACATTCCATTTGCCGCCCAAAGTTATGTTTCGCAGCCAACATCAGCCAGCTGGTAAGCACAAAGAGTTTAGGGCTAAGCTAATAGCTTCCGGTTGCTAAGTTTAGACATGAGCTCTCAAAGCCTACATTTACACAGAACTAGAGTTGAAATAAGGAAATTCCATGGACTTTGAGGCATGTTTGATGAGTATCAGATGGTTGGGAATGGGATATCCTACTCACAGACTTGTTGGCTTACACAATATTCAAATGCTTCTGCCTAACAATCTATAAATCGGAAGCGCTGAAGGCAAGGCCAGGCAATTGTTTTTGTAAAACACATTTCCACAACAAGGCAATTCAATGTGCTTCACACAGAACATCAAGCAAAGGAAACACAATTATAAAATTACATTAGGACGCATAAAACAAAAGCAGTAAAAATGTATTAATGCAGTTAGTTTTAGACCAACAGTAGTATTTTGAAATCACTTATTTGACACACAGGGAGCCAGTGTAAGGATGTAAGAACTGGAGTGATATGCTCCACTTTCTTGGTATTAGTAAGGAGTCGAGCAGCAGCGTTGAAAATGCATTGAAAATAAAGCAGATGGCTTGAGCATATCTCTAACCACCAACAGAGAAAGTAAATGCATAATGTCTCTGTCTGGTGTCTTAAAGGACCATAAAGTGCCAGTTGTCTGTCATGTTTAGTCGATGGCATTGACTGTGATACTATACTTGACAATTACAAAACATATCATGGTTTGTCTGAATTTTGAGGAAGCCAGACATTGTATTCTGTTCATTTCAATATGGTATGACAATGAACTTGCAAAGACTTGAAACTGGTATATTCCAACAATAAGCTAGATATCATCACACGGTTAGTCATAGCCGGAAATAGTCAAAACAAGAACGTTTTAATGACTTTGGAGAAAGGTTTGGTAATGTTTTAATTACTTTGGAGAAAATATGGGGGTGGGAAAAAGCAATTAACAGGAAAATGGTCGATATTATGTTTATATTTAAAGTTGTGGTGGGCGGTGTCTATGGCAGGCATGGAGATATGCCTATATATGGACTGGACATGACGGACGTCCGCTGAAATCGTCAGATATGCCCATATGGATTATGGACTGGAATGGCGAGGAGGGAGAGCTTGATTAGCGTGAGAGAGAGGGAGGACTTGGGGAGAGTCTGAGAGGGGGACAGTGAGAGGGGGGTGGAGGGAGGAAGGGGGGAGAGAACGAGATAGAGAGCTTATTTTACCCACACAATAACCCAACCAATCCAGGATAACAAAACCTTATTGACGACACGTCAGAATAATAACTCCAGCAACTGGCGGACAAGCAGAAACCGTGGTGTGTTGTAAAGTTAAATATAAAGTTGTCAACAATAAAGTTGAAGTTAGAAAGGGAGACCTTTGTTAGCCCCCCCCCCCACACCCCCCTCCCAACCCAAAACTTTGCATAGTGAATCAGTGAAAGTCATGGCCACCTCAAAACGAAAGTCAGACTGGGCTGAAACTTTACATAGTGGTGTATATCTGGGTCATGAGCTGGTCAAAACCCAGGCTATGCTCACATATAAGCCATGCCCCACAGAAGTGTGTGTGTGTGTGTGTGTGTGTGTGTGTGTGTGTGTGTGTGTGTGTGTGTGTGTGTGTGTGTGTGTGTGTGTGTGTGTGTGTGTGTGTGTGTGTGTGTGTGTGCGCGTGCGTGCGTTTTCAAACAGGACCAAACCACAGGACTGATTGGCCTTAAAATTTGTACAGCAGTGTGATATCATCTGGGGAAGGTCAAAACATGAACATTATTTGTCACATCTATAAATCAGTAAATCCATCATGTCTAAGCCACACATTCTCTATAGCCACAATGTTAACATCTGCTTCCCTCACATATGTGTACATAATTTGACTAATGTTCAATTCAGCCTCAATCTGGGAACCCATTCGGTTTTTGCCTCTGGGGGCACTACCCCCTTTTTTGTGTAGAAACAGGAATTTGTTTTGGCTCCTCCCCTTTCTTAGTCCACTTCCTCCCGGGTGTTTCTGTGTTTATTCCTACTAACAACACTACATGTTTAGGGCAGTGGTGCTGAGATTAATTCAGCCTTGCCTTCCTTACACAAAAACCTACGCAGCACCGGGTGCTTTGATAGTACAGAATAGCACAATGTGCATGTATTAAGGCTGGTATGGTCCTTTAACTAGGGCTATTACACCTGAGAATGCCTTACTTTTATTAACCCATTAAAACCGGGGAAGCATCTGTGTCGTTTTAGATTTTAGTGTTGGCTATTAAAAAAATTGCAGATCTACAAGCTCACAGCTTCGTACCGTGCTGCCAGCTTGTACATCTGCTATTTTTGAACATTTTAGAAAAATCTTGAAAGCGTTTTGAATCTTTTAACATAAATCTTCTCTTCTGGGAGGACCCCTGGCACAAAACATTTTGAAATGGGGGTCCGTGGCCAAATACATATCGATTTGGCGGTCCTTGGCACGAAAATGTTTGAGAACCATTGATTTAGAAGGCATTATTTTGTAGAATCGGCCTCAGGTCTTTGGGTTAAGGTGTCCATCAGAGGTGGACAAAACGATGGGTATGCTGCATTTATAATCTGCAGAGGGGAGGAATGGTCTCCAATATCCATGTAGCCTATATATCACAAATACCTGGGCCAAAACTATGTTTAAATAAAACAAATATACACGTCTTCATTTGTATTATATTATATTGTTTTCTTTTTAATATTTAAACAGCTTATGTCAAAACTGGAAAGGAAGGCTGATTTCAAGATATGTGTTTTCAATATGCATTTGTTCCATATCCTTCTGTTACAATTTCACCTATTTTGGAATTCCTGTTGACTCTCCCTTCCGTGATGTGGGCCCTGTTGATGTTTACCTATTTGAATCTTGGTGGTCTTCAGTGAACTGAAAATGCTGATGAATGATTCATGAGTAACTCACATACTTAATATATTAACTGTACAGTATGCCTATACGTTATCCGTTCAATCTACTCTCCAAAGCATGCTCTATTGTACAGTACTTTTATTATGTAATGTCCTGAAACTCTGCAATATGTCTGTACCCGGCTAGTCAGGGTGGCACACATGTATCTGTAACTCTACTATGGTTGTAACTTGTATCCCATTTGACCTGGAGGAGGATCCAGGTCCAGGCTCAATCTCCAGACAGACTTGTAAACACAGACCAGAAGCTTAAGAGTGGATTAGGCTTCTAATCAGTATTTATTATTCACTACAAGCAGGAAGAGTAAAGGATTACAAGTAATAGGATTACAGTAATCTGAATATCAAAAAAGCTCTCTTATTTAATATACCAGTAATCACATCCTAGATCACTGGCTCTCAACATCGGGGGACAGGGGGGGGGGGGTACAGGGGTCTGTACCCATAAGGTACTGTACACTCTCAAGAGTTAATTTTACATTGTAGGTTGGGGTTCCCAGAGATAGAAATCATGTCAAATGGGGGTCTGTGACCTAATGCATATCAAACAGGGGGCTCTTGAAATAAAATAAAAAGGTTGAGTATCACGGTCTTAGATGATCTTGAAGTGTGGCTGGACTCTAGTTGTGGAATAGAAATTGTATTTCGTATAAAAGGTATGCCGTTGACATTATTAGTTGTATAAAAGACATACCATGGCATTTTGAAGTTTAGTTTTACATCATACCTCGTCACATTTTGGGAACAGAAGTTTGTTCAAACAGCTTGTTAGCAGGCGTACAGTTAGCCATGGCTTCAGGGTGGAATGTTGACAACGCTAACAAGCCTGGGTAGAACCTTTTTTCTGCCACCCCAGCATTCTTCATGGGAATCCTTTTTTTAAAGATTTATTTTTGGCATTTTATGCTTTATTTCAGATAGGTCAGTGTAGAGAGACAGGAAACCAAGGGCAGAGAGAGAAGAGACATGCGAGACAAGCCAGAGATGGGTGGGGAGCATACGCTCACAGGGAGCATGTACACCAACTAGTCTCACGTACCAGACGATCAAACGTTTTGCCTACTGATACATCTGGGGAAATCATTATTCATTGAATGGGCTACAACTGGGTGTAAACAATTCAGAGATTTAAAGAATAAAATAACAGCATCACAGAACCGATGAACAGACTTTAGGCCGGTCCTATTGGGATGGTATCAGGATTGGTTTTCAAAGCAGTGTGTGTAGGATTGTTGAGGTACAGTAGGCAAGTGTACTGTACATTGCAAATGTGACAAAAATAAAATAAAATGTTAAACAACCACTAACGCCACAAATGTACCATTTTAGTTTACCATTGCTGAAGTGCCTTTGAGCAAGGCACTGAACCCCCAACTGCTCCAGTGGAGCTGGTCTGTGGCCTACAATATAAAACTGTCGTTGTACTGGGAAGTTCCCAGGTTTTAATGTGTGTGTGTGATTGTGTAGGGCGTTTCTGAAAAAGAGCACTCGTGCTCAGCATACCTAGCCTGGCATTGACTAGACTGATAACATGGATTCACTCTCATGTTCCTCCCCGGTATCAGTCTGGACTTCGGCCCATAGGGAGCGAGTATGAGAAATCAGAAAATGATTGGGCCAATCAGTGACTGCTTTTCAACTTTTCTCATACTCGCTCCCTATGGGCCGAAGTCCAGACTGATACCGGGGAGGAACGTGAGAGTGAATCCACGTTATCAGTCTGGCCAATGCCAGGCTACAGCATACCTACCCTGGGTAAAATAAAACAAAAATAAACCAAAGCCAGCCCTCCGGTAGGATCAAGATATTTTTTGTTCCCAATCCTATGTTTTTGTTTTGAACTTGAAGATTTGATCCAGATTATAGCTCGGATTTCATATCCTGATCTGATCGAATATCAAAGTGAACCCAATCCTTTTTATTTTATTCTTGAACTACCCCCAAAATCCAAATCTGAGGGATTAAAAGTTTTGTCCTCATGGGCACTGGGCCCAAGAGTTAAAAACTTCTACTAAAAAAGAATGAAGTCTGCACACTGGTTCTCAGTTCCACGTTTTTACTGCTGTCCTTTCAGTGTTTCGAACAAAAGTTCCCCAAAATTCCTAATGAAGATCTTTTCCTCATTAACAAGTGGAGCTGAGAACCAGTGTGTGGCGGACATTGTTCTATTTTATTGTTGATCTGATGCCATTTGTACAGCACCTAGACACTTACTAGGATGTGCATGCACTCTCTCTCTTTAAAACGTTTAATCAGATTTAGATATTCGATCAGGATTACATTATCCCACTGGAGGGGTGGATTTATAGTGGATTACTAGAGAGAAATGCACTATACAATTCATTTAAACATTAAAGTTTGTAAATTGAAATCATCATTTGTAGCCTTTGTAGTTGATTAAAATTTCCATTTATTTTTGTCACATTTGCAGTTTACACTCGTCTACCTCTCACCCAGAACAGTGTATTCAACTAAATAATGAGATGATAAATGATAATATATCGTCGCTGTCGGGCATAAACCAGCCACCTCCATTTTTCAACTGCTGTATTTATTTTTATAAATCAGTGCTATTGAACACCCATTTACATCTGTGTGTGGGTTTTACAAATATTGAACCAATGAAAAGTATTAAAAAAGCGCTCCTGACTAAACCTCCTGACTCCATAAGATCCTCAAACTGTCGAACTACCTAACTCCAACTTGTGGAGTTAGGCGTTTCTCCCCCATTGATTAGAATGACAAAGTCAGACGGAAAAAAATCTCCACATTAATGGTCAAAAACCTCCGCCAAAAACTCCACTTGAGCTGTATTTGGGTAAAGTGATGATAATATAAGGACACATTCAAGTATCTGACAATGTTTAAAGTCACCATACCAACGTATTTTTTTTTAAATTTCCTGAAAAGTTAATATTTTGGACATAGCTGGGTTCTGCCCGACAGCAGAGATATATTAATTGCAAACATTATGTCAATAAGGAATATAAGGTTCATTTATCATGTGAGACAAAATCGGCACAAGTCCATCATCTGTGATCAACCTTCAAAAGTAACTGTGGACAATACATTATCTCGCATTGCACGTCCACTCAAATGGTATGCAAATACAGCTGAGCCTTTTTTAAATCTTTTTAAGCAAGTGTTGTCTACTCGGAAAATATTATAATCATCATTATAATTATCCTTGAACTCTAGCGTCCCTATTCTGGGCATATACCTTCTGGCATTTGGGCCCTCTTGCCTGAACGCCTGCAATCTTCCATACCAAGCAGTTCCGACCTGAAAGCCCCCCTCTCCTCCCACAGTGTGACAATTGCTTGGTGAAGAAAAACATGACACTAAAATGTTAACAAGGTGATGTCATCTGCCATTAACACTCATAGTCGTCCTTGCTCCTCACCTCCCTTGAGAGAAATGAACCTCACATCTGATTCAAGATACCGCTGCAGTAGTGACCATATTTTCTATTTTCCATTTTAGCCATTAAGCTGACAGTCTTATCCAGCCTCCAGAGTGACTTGCAGTGATTGAGCAGGTTCAATGTTATTGCCAAGGCTGCTTTGACAGGAGACATGGCTGCAGAAAATATTAATCCTGAGGCCTTTTCCTTATGGGCTGGCCACTGAGTCTAACCTTCAAGCCACTGTGCTGCCCCAGTAAAATGAACCAGAATTACAAGGCCTGTCAGCCAAGTATATTCTGATTATCTTTCATCCTTCTAACAAATGCCGCCCATTATAATCAGTCAATAGTGGAAATGTAAACATGTGTAGTATTATTCCCAGTATTGCACCAGGACAGAGAGAGATGCAAGTCTAATGAATGCCATTAGTGATGCACCAATTACCCGTATATTCTAGGGTAATTTCTCTGCTACATCTATGTATTTATTCATCCCATCATCTGTCCATTCATTCGTTCGTCCGTCCATCCAACCAACCATCCATCCCTGTATTTACCTCAGTCTTGCTGATGTCCCGCATTCATTGTTCTCCTGAATAGCCCTGCGTATGAGTCACACACTCATCCTGTGAGGATGGCAGGAGGGTGTATGTCCAGCACGTTGTCTCATCACACTGAAGAGAAATTACAGAGCGACTCACAGTAATCAGTGGGGAAGAGCATGATGAAGGTCATCGTGACAAATAGGAAATGGTTTCTATTGTCAAACAATGGCCAATAGTTAGATTTTGCACACAGAGGATTCCATGCTACAACGATGTCTCCGTAATGCTCTAACCAGTCCCCCTACTCTGCAACTATCTTGAATTAGGGGAGGGATTTATCAATTGACAGAAAATCACATGAGGAGCACAAATGAAAGCAAAAATAAAATAAAACAATACTGTGTTAGTGTCATTAGGTGCACCTGCTGCACCATATCACAGTAGCTTACTACTGCTGGGAAGTGAGCTATATTTTAAACACATATTACATGGGGAAAAACTAGGATAGGTTTTGATTGATTGAATACTTTATTAGTCAGAAATATAAAGAGCACGTGGTACAGTCAGACATTAAAGGGATAACACAAAAATGTCCTGGGGACTTGTTTCCATTGTGGTCCTATGGCAGGTTAATGTATACGATTTAGGGCTTTTCATGCATAGAGGAATTTTGGCACCAGCACCAAGGAAAATCCTAAATGCATGTGCTGAGCTTGTTTCAAGTTCAGCCCATTAAAACACCCTCAAAAAAGTTCTAGACACACGGTGGCCGTGTGTGTGTGACACGAGTTTCACGACCGCTTGTCTCCACACGCATCCCTACCTGTCATATACTGCAGAAATATTCCACCTATGGCTCCAACCATGGACACTTGTAGGCATTTGAACCAGGTTCCGGCTGGATTCACTGGCAATAGGCTGCTGGAAACAATGGAAGAGCAGACCAACAGTGGTTCATGGATGTTATGGTAATTAAACGTGTGGGAAAGAGAGGAAGAGGAGGGATGCATAAACTATTTAACAAGCAGGAAAAACTTGATTTCAGTGTTTGCAGTTTCCTGAGCAAACACACACTAACGGAAGCGATACATTAATTAAGACAATATGTTTTCACAAAGCAAAAAGAAAGAAAAAGATGTTCATCTTACTAGGTTGTTTCAGTCTGGTCCATATCTTTTGGCAAAAAAAAACTATTCCAAATGCTCTAAAATGTAACAAAGTAAGCAACAAACTTGGCTTGTATAAAGGTCATCAGCTGCAGAAGGTTATCCTCTCTAGAACATACACACAGGGTTTCGCAATACTTCCACTTCCTTTGCTATATGGGTTTACTGTATGTCTGTGTCACAGTTTTGTGGACCCAAGCATAGCAAAAGGTATGTAGGCAGGAATTGTAGGGTTTGTAGGAATTGTAGGAACAGGACAAATGCACACACACACACACACACACACACACACACACACACACACACACACACACACACACACACACACACACACACACACACACACACACACACACACACACACACACACACACACACACACCAAGACAGGAACCATTGAATGCAGGATTAGTCAGCACAACAGGCTAACTTACAGATGATCAAACACAAATAACCAGCAGGAAGGGGCTACCAAGAAGACACAGGTGGACCTAATCTCTCAAGAACAGATTCTGCTCTGCGTTTGAATCTGTCGGTAGCCGTGTTGACAACCCGTGCGCATTGGTTACAAGTGGGCGTGCTGAGATCAGGAAGCAGGCTGCGCTTTACCCAATCAAATGTAGTGGGCGGGATTTACGTGTGTGCCGTTCCTTCCCCACTAGAAACAAACCGAAACTCATTTAACAATAGCGTCCTCGAAGCCGACAAGACCACGGAAAGTTAGTAACATTTTAAATTGCTCTTTCATCATAGAAACAAGTGAGCTTATAACCAAAACGATCCATGTTCTTTGGGAGAATTGGTTCTTTCCGTGGAGAAATATTGTTAGTGGGAATTAAAACATAGTCGCACCACCGGAAGTGAAAGGCTGAAGGCAGACCAAAAAACGGTTTCCTTGCGCACGGGTGCTTCGTTGAGCTCCTCCCAGAGCCAAGTGAATAAGTAAAAAACAGCAGAGGGCGCTGTTTTTCCTTTTTATTTGGCGATGGGTTCCCAGATTGGTTAACGCCTGACATAGATGAGGGGGGGGTGGGGTCATGAGGGGAGAGTGACATCTGCTGGACCGGTAGGAGCAGCACAGGAAGATACCTGGGAGACAGGCATTGAGACAATTAATATAGATCCTATAGATTTTGTTCAAACATCACGCAAATCGGTACACATGATCTCTATAGTCATGTGATCAAGACAGATCTGTAAAGTTTGGTGTGGCTTAAATTACATATACCTGACTAAATCTAATAAATAAAACATACCCTTCAGTAGGCCTACTATTTGAATTCAATCTGTATGCATGGTATCATGGTTCATGGTAAATGTGGAGGTATGGGTTTTCCTCTTTGTTATACTATCAAGGTTAATTTATTTTATTTTATTTTATTTATTTACATGCTTGCACATGAAACGAAACTCGTACTTCGGTACTTTTGACCAGCAGTGTACAATAAAATAACTATCAATATCTTCCTCTGTCCCTCCATCCTACCCTCTTCTGTTCATTCCTCCAGGAACATGATTGGCTGTGAAGGCCTGAAGGAGTAAGAAACAGGCGGGCAGATGCTTCAATGGCGTGGACAGAGGCAGGATTGAATCCGAAGCCAAGTCCCGGTGCAGAACTGAGCTCTTACCACAGTGGTTTTACAGTGGTTCTCCTTCCTGTTTGGTTCTTCTTCTTCCTCGTTATCTTGTCCAACTCCCCGGATCCAGGCATGGCTGGTCCTCCCAAGCCAGCGCGTGCCCCTCTCCTCTCCGGCCAACCTTTCATCATCTTCTGGGGGATCCCCGATTCTTCCTGCACCGGACGACCGGACCCCAGAACCTTTGGGATGGAACGGGAGGGCCGGGTGGCCGTTTTCTATGAGGACACACTGGGTAATTACCCTTATTTTGTTGACCGGGACACAGCGGTCAACAGGGGTCTCCCGCAGCACACGAGACTGGACAACCACCTCCAGAAGACTGGGGAGGACATAGTGGCGGCCTTACCTGCCCCAAGGTACCTGGGGCTGGGGGTACTGCGCTGGGCGGAGTGGGCTCCCCAGTGGGAGAGGAACAGAGAGAAGAAGGCTGTGTACTTGGAGGCATCCAGGGCCATGCTGAAGGCCTTCTTCCCTGACTGGACACCAGAAGAGGTGGAGAAATGGTCACAGGTACGGAGGGAGAGAAAGAATTAGGCAACTGGGGGAAGTAATGAGGAGGAGAAATAAAGGTGGTGAAAGGGGAGAGTGGAGGGGAGGAGGGAGGAAAAGGTAACAATGAAAAAGAGGCAACTAGGAGGAGATGGGGAGGGAACGATGAAGACCAGAGAAAAAGGGAAAGGAGGTAGAAAAATCACACCCTGTGTGAAGTGGGCGGTGTCTTGCTAGCTAATCACAATACTGAATGGAGTCAACCAATCATGTACAAAGAATAAATACATTTATTGAAACACTCTTTATGATGGACGAAACCATAACTTAAAAAAAACCAATTTATGGTTTTTTTAAAGTTATGGTTTCTTATATAGGGCTATGCACATGTGTCATGTGACACTGGCCAATCACAGTCCTGAATAGACTGTGATTGGCCAATCACGGTGCAGGGTTAGGCTGGGTACTTTTTGGCCAATCACAGCGCAGGATAATTGTACAAATATCCAAACCTCACTTATAGGGGCGGTTTCACCGCCCAAAAATGTTCGCAGAGAGGAGGAATGAAACAGGAGGAGAATGTTAAGAGGAGCCAAAGAAAGAAAGTGTAAGTGGAATAGAGGGATGAATGGCAGGAATAGAGGACGGGAACAAGCAGGGAGGGAAATATTTGTCTGATGTTGTTGATGATGTCATCACAGGTGGACTTTGAGGCAGCGGCCAGGTCCATTCTGATGGAGACCCTACGGGAGGTTGGGCGGTTGCGGCCCAAAGCATTATGGGGCGTCTCCCCTTATCCCAGCTGTTACAACACTGACTCAGCCAATTACACCCGTTGCCCTGCCACGGAGATGGCCCTTAACGATCAGCTGTTGTGGCTATGGAAACGGTCGTCTGCCCTCTACCCCCTGCTCACACTGGAGAAGCTGCAGGTATCTGAATGTGGGAAATGTTGAGTTCTTTAAAAACAGTGATAGAACAGGTCTAAACGGGCCTTTCACTCTGAATGCGGCAACGGCACCGCTGCACTCTGAAACCCATTATTTTCATTTTAGCGTTGCTGAACTTTGACCACTGCGCACTGTCATGAATAAACATGCAGGCAATAGAAACAAGACATCCAGCTAGGCATGGAAGGGAAACTGGAGCTATTTCAGTTTCTGAATTAAATTAATGAGGTACAGATGTATAACTTTCATACAGTATATTTAGCAGACATAGTTGTTGTCTAGTGATAGTCCCACTAGAAGAAACTGCCTATTTTCGGCAACTCAGTGGCAAGTGCAGCACAAACCACGTTCAGTGTGAAGGGGCCATTAGACTGCACTAAAACAAAAGTAATACGAAATAATTACCTTAAATATATAATGCATTGTTTTGTATCCAGTCTATGTGTAACCGTTTGTACTATTCATAATGCTTTTTCCCCCTTTTTTCCTCCAGGGTGGAGCCAGGCTGTATTTGTCCAACCAGATCAGAGAAGCACTGAGAGTGGCATCTCTGCCCACGACATCCTTTGATCTACCTGTATTCCCATTGGTGAAGAGTGTCTATGCCTCAACCAATACTTTCCTGTCACAGGTGAGTTAAAAAGGGAATTTTCCTGCAAAGCAACATTTAAATAAAATATCAGATTGAGGTATAACTGATTAATTGATCTACAAGCCCACAAGCTTGTGGATCTAGTAACAATGCTAGTATAGACCCCTGGGGGACTCCAGTCAATGAAGAATATAGGGTTTAAGTGGTTTAAGGAGTAGTTCACCCAAACAATTACTTATTTTCTATCAATTACACACCCCATGAAGTCTTGAATTCAGGGAGATTTTTAGTTTTTGTCGCATTCCTAAGCTATTTGATGACCAGGTCATCGGTCAATAGGAGACTCAGTAAGAGACTCTTCGAGTCTCCTACTGGAGACTCTGCCGGTCATCAAATTATTGGCTTAGGAATGCGGCAACAACAAAAGAATCTCCATGAATTCAAGGCTTCATGGGGTGTGTAATTGATAGAAAATAAAGGAGGAGTTAGGTGAACTACTCCTTTAAAGGTACATTTGATGAAAGGGATCAAATTGTGACCATTTGAATCGCAAAGGAGTACAGTGGTGGTCATTTAAATCTATTTAAATCTTGGCCATATTGTCCAGCCCTACCAACAATAGCACACTGCAGTAGAAGTGAGCTGCTCCCAGCTGTGGCCATGTGTATCTGCATTAATAGGAAGCAAAGAGGTGCTGAATATAATGCTTGGAAAATCTTACTCGTATGAATAAATATTACAAGGACAGATCTAATGTGTTCGACGGTGTAGGTAGGAGACTGACTCTGTGTGTGTGTGTGTGTGTGTGTGTGTGTGTGTGTGTGTGTGTGTGTGTGTGTGTGTGTGTGTGTGTGTGTGTGTGTGTGTGTGTGTGTGTGTGTGTGTGTGTGTGTGTGTGTGTGTGCGCGCGTGTGCGCGTGTGTGTGCGTGCGTGCATGTGTGATTTCTGCAGGCTGACCTTGTAAACACCATAGGAGAGAGCGCTGCCAGGGGAGCAGCAGGAGTTGTCATCTGGGAGAAAGACGAAACAAAGACGGAGGTAAACAATGCTTGTATGATGACAGCGTGATGTCTCAGTCTCAACTCAGCCCTACAGAGACACACTTATCTCCCTTTCCGTTCTCTTTGATCCGTTCCATTTCCCTCCATGCTCCTTTATGAATTATTTATAGTATTAATTTTTACACATGTCGTGCATACTTCTAAAATGTTACCGCTGTAGTTCAGTGCTTTTTATCTATTCCAATTTCATGGTCGATGGTTGACAAGTTAAGGGCAAAATTTGCAAATGAACCGAGGGAATGTTCTTATACAAATAATACACCTATCTATTCACTATTCACAATTTCACCCCTCTCTCTCTGTGTGTGTGTGTGTGTGTGTGTGTGTGTGTGTGTGTGTGTGTGTGTGTGTGTGTGTGCGTGTGCGTGCGTGTGTGCGTGTGCGTGTGTGTGTCCATTCAACAGAGAGAGTGTTCAGACCTGGCCCAGTTTGTCCGTCAGGTCCTGGGGCCCTACTCCGTCAATGTTACCACTGCAACCCGTCTCTGTTCCACCTCACTGTGCGAGGGCCGTGGACGATGTGTCCGCCTAAACCCTGACAGCTCCGCCTACCTCCACCTGAATTCTGTAAGCCATCCCCATAGTAATTATATATATCTTTTTAAGTATATAAAGATAATAACACAATGATGTAAAAATGTATGTAAAAAGAAGCTTTTTGTATAATCAAAATAATTGTATTGTCATGTTGTCGTTTTTTTTATGAAGACTAAGTAACATTATTGTCTAATTTCTTCCTCAGATGGAAACAGCAACAGACCAACCAGTCACGTCTACCAGCCCTGACCAGCCAGACCCAGCTGAGGTCTGGAAGAAAGACTTCCAGTGCCAGTGGTTCTCAACGTCAAATGCAGCCATCTCTGACCAGCAGTCCCCCAAGGATGGTGCTCCTATTGGGGGAGCAGGCATAAGAAAGGCTGTGGATGTTGTGGGACCTACAGGTGCTTCCACAGCGATGAGTGTCTCTGAGGATGACTTAGGAGAAAGCAGCACGGCTGGTACAGGAAGTCCAAAGCCTTTTCTGGAAGAACCCACGGACGATTGTACAAAACCACTCAGTGCCCCATTACTGACTGCTTTTCTGTTGCTGTTAGCAACTGCCATGTGCCTGGACCCTTAAATAGTGAAGCCAAAGGTGAGTTTGGGGAAGGAGGCAAGTCAGAGTCCTTCAGTGGAAGCACTTTAGCACAATGGTGCAGACAACCACGACCTAATCCTATGTTCTTTGGACAATTAAGGAACAATGAGCAGGTCAAATCCTGGGCCATCGATGGGAGAACCTACGGGCTGTGGTCCAAGCCCTGACGTTTCGCTCGATGCCTATAGACCAAAGGAAAAGGACACATGGCAAGCTCCAGGCCATCAATGGATGTACCTTTGGAGTATTCTGTTCCCAACTAATGTCCTATGGCCTGCAAAAAAAAAAGTTACCAGTAATATTAATGGGAAGGAGCTCAAATGGCAAGCCTCTGACCTTCATTAGAAGCACCAAAGCATCATTGAAATGTGATGATCCTTCCTGAATGTTCTGCTGCTATAGTGTGGCTAGAGGCAATTTGAGCTTAAGGCTGAGATAAAGGGAAAGAAACATGCCTACAGCATCATAAGCCCCATAAGCCAGGCGGACCATATGGTATAAACATCTTGTCATTACCCCAATCCTGAATGCTCTGTTGCTGCTGCTTGCTATACGCTAGGGGAAGAAGGTGCACCTGGCATGGCAAACTCAAGGCCTTATCTAGGAGCCAAGTAATTATTTAGATGCTACTGTCCTGTATGGTACAAACACTTGTGTGTATATATTCCTTATCTGGCTACTTAGTTATGCCTGATCCCGAACATGTCCAATCTGAGTTCAAGGAAGAGAGGCACACGTCATGGCAAACATTTCCATTTAAGTACCTTTTGGCTGTGGTACAAGATCTTTATGTCCTGATCCTATTGAAGTCCTCTTAACATTTGAAACTAAATAAAAGCAGTGATTTTCCATCAGGTAGAGGGGGGCTCAGCTATGGAACAGCTATATTGAGATCTCATCAGTCTACTTCACTAAATCATTTCAAATATAAGCTTGAAACCCATTTGATGAATCCAATTTAACAATTCACATAGTCTTCCACTCTAACACCCACACACACTTGCACATACACCCTTTTCTACAAATCTTTCTTTTTTTCTTCTTTCATTCATACTGTGTATCCATGTTGTATTTATGTTGCCAAATAATTTATGTTTGCTTTTTATTTTTCTGATTACTTTCCCATTACTATTGTATTTTTTTTATGTTAAATGAGGTGAGATTTATAACTTTATAACTGCATGGGGAAAATCTCACCTGCACAACCCAATATTATTCTGTTGTTACAAATTTGTTGTTTTTAAATGTGCAAATAAACAATAAATAAGTGTTCACTAGCAAAGACCACACCATCAAACAGAGAATCGATTGGGTTGTATTTATTGAATGAAAATTGGAAACAGAGGAATGCACTGGTTATGTGTATGTGTGGTGCCACTGTGGAAGGAAGAGAAGGTTAGAAGGTTGTTGGGCTGAGGGGGAGGGGCGCCTTAGTGGGAAAGGCGTGGTCGGGGCCCGAGGGGTGAGAAGGGGTGGGGGACGGATGGGCGTAGGGCGAGTTAAGGGGCGAGGGTTTGAAGGGAGGAGGGGCATGAGAGGTTGGAGGGGCGGATGTAGGGAGTGCGGAGGGAAGGTGGGTGCGGAGGGGCGAGTAAGTGAGTGAGTGAAGGGGAGGAGGGGAGGGATGAGTGGTGAGATGAGGGGGCCTGATGAAGGTGGTAGGGAGGAGGACGAGCGGGGATGAAGGGAGGTAGGAGGGGGCAAGGACCCTGGGGAATTTGGCATTGGGGCCCGTGGTCGATCGGCGACCTGGTCGAACCGAGACCCCCCTTGGAGACCTGTGAAAGGAAGCATGCAGTGAGAGGAGGAAGAAGGTTAGTTTTAAGCATGAGGAGGAGAATGGGGAGGGGTATAATTACAACCCTTGATTAGCTTGGTACTGTAGGAGGAGATAAGGGAGTAGTTGTTATCAACACCATCACAAGCAGGTGAGCTTGGGAGGAGTTGATGTCGGCCTGATTGGAAGCGATTACGTGGGGGAGGAGACTGTTATCTGATGTGGTCTTCCCTCCTGAACTTACATTGTACCAATTGCATTTAAGTCAAAAGAGATATTCCAAGCATGGTGACAAATTATCATAGTACAAAATCTCAGTTCCCTAATAGTTAATATTCTGCTATTGGTTATTGTATTATGCTGGGACCAAACACAGCAAAAACTTAAGAATAAATTCATCTTATTCATCTTACTAGCATCCTCTGCCTGCGCCTTTACTAAACTGTGGACAATTCAACACTGGTGTAACTGGTGGTCGATAAACTCTCAGTGAGATTAGAAATACAGTGCTGTACAGTATATGGATGGACACAATAATCCTCAAGAAAGTTTTAATTTCTGTTCAACGAACAGTTTCGTCATACCAGCTTTGTTTAAAATACCTTTTGAATGATTTTCTTTCATTTCCAGTGATACTTAAAAAATATATATTCTACTATAAATGTGTGAAATTTATGTCTGTGTGTATGCCTGTAGTTCACGTATGTCCAACGGTTACTCTGACAACAGGTACATTTCCAACTAGCATTGTTCCCGCTTGCAACGGCCTCCAGTCTAGTACTATAAAAACTGAAAACCTCTTCTTCTGCAGCTCATGTAAATGCATTTATTTTTCTTTAAAATATACACTCAAGACAGAGGATAGCTAAATCATTTGTTTAGTTACAGAAAGATCATATTTACACTGGTGCATTTGATTGTACAACAGAATATTAATCATATTTATATATATTACCAACGAGAAAAACACAATTTCCTCTCGTCTCCCATCACAAACATGCTTTGTTAGAGCCAAAAGGTGCTCTCAAAACCCCAAAATCTGTGCCGAGACACCTCTTTTTATAATAATTTTGAATGATGTACAGTAGGCGATATTTTTATTGTTTTAATGTTTTAGTCTGGGACAGTAGAAGATTCCTTGTCACCAAGGGGTCCCATCGGCTAATTAAAACATATAGTTGCTCTTGTCACATTGGGAACTTACGAGTAACATAACCACATGTAATTATTGTATGACCCATTTTGAAACGTGATTCAAGAGGCATTGGGCTATAGATATGCAGAACAATGGCTCCCTGAAACCCATCATAGACTTCTGCCACTAAATCCAAGGATAAAGTGTTTGAAAGACAGAATTCAAATGCAACCCCAAATTTGTTTGCACACCAATAAGCAAATAGCCTTTTAGAACTAGTAATGACAACAGAAAAGACAGTTGCTGAAGAACACAGACGGTTTAGGGCATTTCAAACGTACACTGCTGTGCTTTATAACTCACTTCTATGAACATTGCTTAAGCTGACTTCAACAAGGAAAGCTGGGCTTTTCATAGCAGCTAAAAACAAGCATCACCATTGCAATCAAGGTTAATGCCCAGGCTCTGTCTACTGTAAGGGGCTGTGGATCAGCTGGATATCCAGAGCCTTTTTGAAAGGAGTCCGGCATTTAACATAGTCTTGTTTTGTCTTGGAAACCAGACATGCATTGCAATTATTGTGGTAGATTTCTTCATGCAAGCCAAGGATACACCATAAAGAAGCTGGTGACCTATTTTGAGTTCCAACAGAGATTAGGAAATGTCACTTTAGTTTAAATCCACAAATGGTACTGTAGGTAGGACAGAGCCTAGAACAGAGGCCAATGGGCTGTGTTTTAAGAGTTCTGAGGCTGGGGGATTCAAGCTCAAGTAGAAATTGTCCAGTATCAGGCGTTACAGCATAGCCTACTGTTGTCAGATGAAAAACCAACACCTACCTCCCGAAATTAAGTCTCTCTGAGTAAAAAAAATATTGTAACATTTGTTTTTTGTTACCATATTTTTTAAACCAAACAAACAATGCATTTCATAACCGGTTAGAGTAATGAAACTAAACATTTAAATGAAATATTCAATTCAAGTATAAGAAGATAGGCGTTTTTTGACCCACCAACAAATTATACCACACTGCGACCAAAACACTCACTGTGCCAAAACACTCACAATCATATTGCCAGGCCATTAGCATATGCACACACGTACTAGTACTAAACTCTAGTACATGTACTAAGATCTAGTACTACTAAGCTCTCCATGAGAGCGAATGGCTTTTGGTTTATAAATACGATGCTAAGTCCAGGTTATCTTGTGTATCTATATGCTATCAGATACCTGATCAGAACCTTATCAGAGTGCTTGGAGCATTATATACTCAAATTTGCTAATCCCGTTTTTCCAATTTGGGAAGGGGGGTGGGGGGGGTATACAATAGTGTCTCTCCCATTGTCTTTCCAATTGCTGATGTTGGTCTGCATTAACAGCAAAGATACACTAGTACAGGTGTTCCACAAGTATTTTCTGTGGCAGTGTCAGGTCTGTCTGTTAATGGCCGTCTTCTTCTAACTATCAGTTGTGTCATGGTCAGTGTTTCTGTACTGAGGTAAATCATGGACAGTGTTGCTTAGCGTTTTCAGTGGCTGCCTTAAGCCCGATTTATTTTTTTGTTGTATGATAGTGTCAATCGCCAAAAATAGCCAATCACTGAACACTGGGTCTGTGATGGGTCTTTTAAATAGCACTTTCACAAGTGCAGGGGCTGGGGCCATTCTGCTTCAATACAGGCAAATCAGGAACTAATTGACCATAAACACGGTGGCCATTTAAAATGCCTTCATGCATTTGTCCTGCATCTATCCAGGAGGCAATTATTTCTGCTTGTCATAGAGGAGATTCAAAGAAGCATATTTAAAAAACAAATGCCAACAAAATGTATATCAACTTCGCTTAACTGACAGTTGAACCCCACACACACACACACAAGACGTTCTTAAAAACACAATGGACCCGAAGTGCAGCACTAGCTCAGCAGACATGCAGTAAAAACTGCGACTTTTATAATGGCTGAATACTTTTAATTAATTCAAGGACCACACTGTGTGTATTATGTATTGTGTGGTTATATGTTGTACTGCTGTTATCTCTGAGCACCAAAACAAATTCCATATCAACTGTAAAGTTGTTTTGACAATAAATTATTTAATCTTGAAAAATGTCATCAATACATTTCATTGTCTATTAAAAAGTTACCGTGCTTAATGGACTAAATGAGTCAATGTTGGCAAAACTTCTCTGCACAGTTAAGAAGTCATGGACATTTGAATTTAGTTTGTAAATCAATATTTTGTCAGGGACCATTTTCAGCTAGACTTTTCAAATTAATCTGCACTTTAAAATGCACTTACAATACAATGGTAATGTTATATTGACCAAAAACTTAAAGACAAAATGTTGTGTGTAGGATTCTCAAGAAAGTTTCATGTCTCTACAAGTTGGTTTTCATATCGTACTGAAATGAACGGAATCCATAGCAGTATGCTATGAAAAATGGTCGACAGTATGTCAACTATACCGTGAGTTGTAGTCAATGGGCTAATCATGCCACGCAACTGGTATGGCCATTTAAACATAATAACCCCGGCATTACTATTTGGGGCAAATGTACAAACATTTTCACAAGTGTTTCTTTTATTTAAAAAATGTTCAGAAATACCGAATATAACAGATCTACAAGCTCCGCAACGTGTTGTGACCTTGTAGGTCGGCTATTTTATTGATTTGTTGTACGATTAAGTATATAGGGTTGAAGTGGTTCATAAATTAATTTTAAAAGTCATATTATATTTCAATTATGTTTTGAGTGGAAACAGAGCCG
>NC_137614.1:21981262-22022448 GCF_963280865.1 Gymnoscopelus braueri
AAGGCTTGGGCAATGTCCAAAATGTTATTTCGATGCAGTTTGCGATGTTTTGAAAGGAACTCAATGTCGTTGTTAGTGGGGTGTATTATCAAATATTGGCCCAAGCCTAGTACAAATTAATATAGATTATCATTCGGACATTCATCATTGCCAAAGATTATCCAACCATACCCATAGTAGCACATACCCATAGATTTATTTATTCACCATGACAATGAGAAAATAGTATTTCATCAACACTTTCATTCAATAAATAGATTAACATTGCTGTAAACATTGAACAAAAAAACAAACAAAGAAAACAGTGTGGGGGAGTTGGCTGAGAACACAAGGGCTGCTGGCAGGCTTGTTGGTACACAGCGGCACAGCCTTCAACCATTGAAGGTCACCATTTACTGCTCTGTGTTGTGGTTCCTTTGCGCCCAAACTCAAGTGTCTCCTCTCAGCCATGGATTCTGCCACACCATCCAAAATAGTGTTGTCAGCCAATTTGATTGTTTAACATGTCGAGTTACTTCCACAGCAAGGTTGCTCACGGCGACAGTTCAGCATGCGTTGGCACTTTAACTTGTGCTGATTGGTCAGCTAGCTGTATCAGCCCTAGGGCTTATCACCGTCGGTTGGATAACCTCTGGCAACGACGAATGCCCAGGCAATAATTTGTGTATCACATATCCATAGTGTTATTTAGTCACAAAGAAGATAGAATAGCGTTTAATCAATGCAGCAACCATGTTGGCTACGTTTGATATGCTGAGTTCTTTCCGCAGCATCAGCAAGGTCTCTCAGGGTGACTGTTTGGTGGGTTGTGGTACTTTATCTTGCATTGATGGTCATCTACTGCCGTATCAAGCCGATAACAGCTGATAACAGTTATCAGCTCAAGGGCTGATATCAGTTATCACCATCTTTGTCCTTTTATCATGCCCCTCGCAGAGGGCACATAAAAGCTGGGTATATCTGACATACCTCCACAGGCTTGGCTGATCTCATCCAGGCTCTTGCTGTCCTGCATGCCCCGGACGATGCGGTCTCTCTCAGGTACATTGCGGACGCGGACCTGGGCCATGACATGGGGAGGACAGGCAATGTTGTCTGCCGGGAGGAGACCAGGAGGGGGAGAGGAAGCGCAGCTGGTGCTGGGACAAGGGGCCGAGGAGGAGTAGTGAGATGAGGGCTAAACAGGAGAAGAGAGGGAGAAGAGGTTAGTAGTTGCTTCTAAATCACTGCAGTGTCCCTCAGACAAATAAAGGCATAAGGCCTACATCCTAAACACACCAATAGGCCATAAAATGATCCAGTGTACAGTCCACCAGAATTCAAATTTCTTATTTTCTCAATGCTTAGTCAAGGAGGTGGATTGGATTTCAAAAGTCCCCAATTGTATTTTTATTTTGAAGGACAATGCTGTCAATTGGAATACTTATTTACACGTTTTTAAATAGATATAATTGTTTTAATTCAAACAAAAACTGGTCTCACCTCATCCTCTGGGCTTCCTGCATCATGTTGCTTCCATCTCTGTTTCTCTCTCTTCTCGTCATCCTCCTCATCTTGTTTCTCCTTCTCTCCGTCTCCATCCATCTCTTCTCTGGTGCTAACCTCTACAGTCTCTGTGTCTGTCTGCTGTCTGTCTGCACTGACAGGGTCTGCTCGTGGAGGCGAGTCTTTGGATTCTGTGTGCTGGGGTGAGTCCCCTCGTGGAGCTGCGCCCGGGGACTCACCAGAACGAGTGGCCTCTGGGGGAATCTCTGTGTCTTTGGGGCCTATTTCTGTGCCTTCAGTGCACGTGGCTGTGGGAAGTCTGGGAACGGAGGGGTCAAGCGCATGTGGTGAAGGTAATAACGTTGTGTGTGGTTGAGCGTCCAAATCGCGAGTCATGGAACTGTCTATTTCTGAATCTAAGCATCCCTCCCCGTCACAAACTCTTGTCTCCACATCCACGTGGTTCTCAGTCTCTCCCAGGGATCCGTCCTCTGATCCCTGTCCAGGACAGTGCACTCTGCTCCCTCCATATTTAAATGAGCCTGGGACATGGGTGTATGGGCCATTCTCACTACAGGGTTCTGAAGAAATAGCTGTCAAGACCCCATTGGCTGCTTCCGGCACCTCTGTGCCAATCACAGGGGAGAGACTCATCCCTCCACCTGCTACAGGGAGCACTGGAGAAGAATGTCATTGATCAACAACAATAACACATACTTAAAACTTTAATAAAACGTGAGTATAATTGTATGAACGAACAATCAACCAAGCCAAATAGTATGTGTTATTCTACTTTGATTCTAATTCTTTACTTACACAGCACTTTTGTGAAAGTAGTTTATGTAAATGAAGAATAATAGAAAAATTAAGAAGCCATAGATAAAGAAGAGGTGTGCAGCCACAGGAATATGTCTAGCTCCAATTGTGGCACTAGCTAGAATTGCATTGCACACCTTAATGTGTACTCGCCAGGCGCTACTATGGCTGCAGTATTCTGGTCTCAGTCAACGCCACATTTTGATATTTATTTGATGGTACTGCATACTACAGAACTGGTCTCAATTAAGATTAAAGCACTCCTTTTTACTTGTTGTATGCCTTCTTGTACTTTGATAAATGCTAGTTTTACTATGCAGATAGGATGGTTACGTTTTTACATACAGTATGTTTTGTATTGTCCTGGTATCCTAGTTTCTTTCGAGCACTACATTGTTTTCTTTACACTGTATGTATGTGACCATTTACCCCGTTGACTAGGGTTCATGCCATTTACTCTGATCTCGCACGGTGGAATTTAATTACACATTCTTTTAAATATATCATTACTTATGTAGTAGGCATAATTTTCTCATTGTCTGTACTAGCAATAGTAAGGTGTTTGACACCGTATACCCAATTCTGAACCTTTCCAAGGTCAATAAAAGATAATTGGAGTGTTTCAAACCCAAAGATTGCCTTATTCTTCTGATCTTGGTTTGACTCTGCCTTGGTCTCAGTCTCGACTTCGTCTCGTTTTAAGCCTAATTTATACAGTGTGACAACCCCTGTAAGACAGATTTTTCGGCTCACGGATGTCATTTGGAATTGGAACCTCTCACCGGCTGTGAGACACACGTCCTGAAACACTAACACCGTGTTATTCATGTCTCACAGAGTTTTGCAAATAACCAGAGCTATGAGCCATGACTTGTCTCACACAGTATTTAGGCTTTAGGTGGTCTTGAATACAGAACTATTATTCTATTGATGAAATTTGCAAATGCCTTCATTTGCAAGGGTGCTTACTGCTTATCTTTTCAGAACAGGTATGATTACTCAATGACAAAAGTGAACTACACTGAAACATTTGAACATCTGTTACCATAGATTAGATTTGTGTCCTATTTTTCAGCAAATCTCAACAAACCTCTGCTAACGAGTCTTCATCAGATTAGGAATTATTCTATGGAACCATTCAGGATAAACCGAAAAACAGGGAACCAAAGGGTCCATAGGGTATGCGACACATGATTAATACAGTTTTCATTATCAGGTTACAGTGATGTAACAGTCCTATCCTTGCTTTGTCTCTTCATGCACACACTTTACAATTTCCATTTGTAAAACACTGAAACTGTTCCAGTTTGAAGAGTACAAGTCAATAGAATAGAAATCACCCATAACCACTTAAACCCCAGCATCCGTACTGTGGGGAAAGCTTTCGCAGAAAATAGCAGATCGACAAGGCCACAAAGCGAGCAAGAGAACAGAATAGACACTAGTATTGAGCTCTGAGGGCCTCCGGTTACCCATATGGGGTTTAAGTGGTTAATTCCTCATGTTGTCAGGCAGAAGGCATGTCATTTCCTTGGTGAATGAGTTGCTCAATGATGAATCTATTACTGCTCTGAATAACAGCCATGTTATTTCCTGGACAACTGTCATTATGACATGACAGATGTACCAACAGTAACAGCTACAGGGTCTGTCTCTTAGCTGCAGCTATAGCTAGAACAGCAATCATCCATATTAGCCAAACACTAACTGTTCACAATACAGACGTTCAAACAGCTGTCAAATGATCATAAAACAGATATATGGATATAGCTTCGTACTAACGAGAAAAGGGAAGTTGAATTATTCCTGTCATTAGGGGTGATTTATACTTGGTTGCGCGTCGGTGTCGCACGCCCGAATATAGCAGATCTATAAGCTCACAACGCGTTCGCACTTCAACATGTTGTGAGCTTGGACATCAGCTATTTTCGGTGCGCGACACCCGAGCGCAACGAAGTATAAGCTTCTTTAGTCGCTAGCTATATCAACACCATCCCATAGCCTAGAGAGATGTTCGCACTGATTGGCAGATGCTTTAAAATAGCGACCTCCAAGATATTAAATAAATGCAGTGGTGGGAAAAGTACTCAAATTGTATTACTTAAGTTAAAGTATCAATACTGCAATGTAGAAATACTGTTACAAGTAAAAGTCCGGAATTCAAAACTTACTTGAGTAAAAGTACAAAAGTATTGGTATAAAAATGTACTTTCAGTTTAAATATCAAAAGTAGAAATTACTCATTATGGAGAACGTCAGATTTCACACGTTTTCAATGTAAAATATGTACACAAATCTTTTGAAAATAGCAGATCTACAAGCTCGATGCAACACATTGTGAGCTTGTAGATCGGCTATTTACAAATGGCCAAAATGTATAGGGCTGAAGTGGTATAGTATGTTAAGTAAAAATCTATTTTTGTAATAATTATTTTTCAAATAATTGTAGAGGAGTAAATAAAAAATATTTGCCTCTGAGATGTAATGGAGTAAGTAAACGTATTGGAAATTGGAAATACTTAAGTAGAGTACAAATACCTCAAAATTGGACTTAAGTACTTGAGTAAATGTACTTAGTTACTTTCCACCACTGCAACCAAATAGCCATTCACAACGCGTAAATCCGGTGGTTCCTCCGGACTATGGGATCTATGTTGATTTGATGTTAGCGTAAAACAAGTTAGCTGCCCAGGCCTCGAAATACAAAGGTTTTTTACAGTTTGCTTCCATTTTGTATGACAATATTACACAAAATGACAATTATCATGGTGAGATTTATGCTACCCTTTGTCCGTGCATTGCAATAGTGACAGATATGGTCATATTTCATGTAATAAAGAAAATACTCACCAGCACAGTTTATCTATCCTGCAAATAATGGCAACAACCTGGTCCGTTCTGAAAATCTTCCCCGGAAATAGCTCTTTAGACAGTAGTTCCACTTGGCAAACCCAACCATTTGAATATAATGTAACCTGAATATTTTTGATTCAAAGAACACACACACTAACCTAACATATTTTTAATTAGCATGTTGTGAATTATAGCTTGCACTGAAAAACGTATATCTTTGGATCAAGACTATCATAGATGTATTTTATTGATTTTGATATTTGCATATCTACGCAGGTCTTGGCTGTAGCACCCCCCATAGTAGGGGGTACTAAGTGAAAAATCGTTACGCGGCGGATAAAAGCATGAAATTTGATACAGATGTCCCTTGGGTCATCCTAAAACATCCTAGAAGGGGTGCCCAAAAAAATCTTAAACAGGAAGTGAGTTATGGACAAAATCCAAAATGGCCACCTAAACTGTTGACCGTTGACTCAAAAGACACCAAAATAATCTCCAAAAAGCATAAAATGTGGCACACATGTCGTTTGGGTCATCCTAAGACATCCTAGAAGGGGAGCCCAAAAAAATCTGAAACAGGAAGTGAGTTATTGACCAAATTGAAAATGGCCGCCTAGTGTTGTCGATTGACTCAAAAGACAACTAAAGAATCTCCAAAAAGTATAAAATGTGTCACACATGTCCCTTGGGTCATCCTAAGACATCCTAGAAGGGGTGCCCAAAAAAGTCTTCAACAGGAAGTGAGTTATTGACTAAATTGAAAATGGCCGCCTACAGTGTTGGCGATTGACTCAAAAAGCCTATAGAATCTCCAAAAAGTATACAATTTGGCACATATGTCCCTTGGGTCATCCTAACACATCCTAGAAGGGGTGCCAAAAATAATCTGAAACAGGAAGTGAGTTATTGACTAAATTGAAAATGGCCGCCTACAGAATCTCATAAAAGCATGAAATGTGGTACAAATGTCCCTTGGGTGATCTGAACGCATCCTACAAGGGGTGCCCAAAAAGGTTTTAAACAGGAAGTGACCGCCTAAAAGCAGTTGACACAAAAGAAAACATAAGGGGACGTCATAAAAGTGTATAATTTGGTACGTACATTGAGTGCTTCTTAATATATCCTAGAAGGGGTTATTTATTTGTTTGCTTGTTTATTAAACTTTTTAGGAAGGGACCATGTTGAAGAAATTCTAAATGGCTGTTTAAACAGTTGACCATGGCAGTCTGCATATTATGCAGACTCAATACGACAGGTTATGCAGTGCATAACTTGCCGTATTTTGTAGTCTACCTTCTGTTTTCATTTCTACATCACTTATTTATTTTACTTTCTGCATAATTTTGTTATTGTACTCTTTGAATCTTCTTTATTTATCTAACTCTCTGCATATTCTCATTTATTTTACTCTGCATCTTATCTTACTCTGCATCTTATCTTACTCTGCATATTCTTATTTTACTCTCTGCATCTTATTTATTTTGCACTCTACATCTTCTTGCTTGTTTTACACTCTATCTTCTCATGTATTTTCTTCTTGATCATTACAGTTTTTTTGTGATTAGTGTTTAGTAACTACATGTATTCATGTGTGCCATTTCGCAATTACCAGCACATTGGCATAATGCTCTGCAAGGTAACCCAGCATCCCGGCATCTACACTTTCTCGAACAGAAGGGCTCAGCTTTGCAGCCACACTTGAGTTCTCTACAAACTTAAGCAGCCTCTGGCAAGAGTGTCCATAAAGGTGTCCACGAATCAGCGACTTTAATTTATTTGTCAGGAGATGGTAGAGATTGCATAGCTTTCAGGCTTCTGGACCAAATGCTAGATTGGCTGCTCGATTTGAATATTGTAGCAGTGCAGCCCGTGTGGGAGGAGTGTTTTCCATTGAGAGACTATTCAAACTTTTTTTGGCACCCCTTAGGATGCATTCAGATCACCCAAGGGACATTTGTACCAAATGTCATGCTTTTATGAGATTATTTTTTATGAGTGTCTTTTGCATCATCTGTCAAGACTGTACACAGCCATTTTCAATTTAGTCACTTCCTGTTTCAGATAATTTCAGGCACCCCTTCTAGGATGTCTTAGGATGACCCAAGGGACATGTATGCCATTATGAGATTCTTTAGTTGTCTTTTGAGTCAATCGACAACACTGTAGGCGGTCATTTTCAATTTTGTCAATGACTCACTTCCTGTTCAAGATTTTTTTGGGCACCCCTTCTGGGATGTCTTGGGATGACCCAAGGGACATGTATGCCAAATTGTATGCTTTTATGAGATTCTTTAGTTGTCTTTTGAGTCAATAGATAACACTGTAGGCGGCCATTTTCAATTTTGTCAATAACTCAGTTCCTGCTTAAGATTTCTTTGGGCACCCCTTCTAGGATGTCTTAGGATGACCAAAAAGACATGTGTGCCAAATTGTATGCTTTTATGAGATTCTTTAGTTGTCTTTTGAGTCAATCGACAACACTAGGCGGCCATTTTCAATTTAGTCAATAACTCACTTCCTGTTTCAGATTCCTTTGGGCACCCCTTCTAGGATGTCTTAGGATGACCCAAGGGACATATGTGCCAAATTTTATGCTTTTTGGAGATTCTTTTGAGTCAACGGTCAACAGTTTAGGTGGCCATTTTGAATTTTGTCCATAAGTCACTTCCTGTTTAAGATTTTTTTGGGCACCCCTTCTAGGATGTTTTAGGATGACCCAAGGGACATCTGTATCAAATTTCATGCTTTTATCCGCCGCGTAACGATTTGGCCATTTTTTGTGCTTAGTACCCCCTACTACAGTGCGTTCTGCACTTTCACCAGTAAATCTCGTATTTCTCCAAAGATGTACAAATGCAGAATATAAGGTGCTTACCCGGTTGCCCCAAATATTAAGTCACGCTTCGTAGTCTTTGTGCAATGTATTAGTCCATATGTTTCAATAAATATGTGTTTTAATCCCGTCTGTGGCCGAACGCCACCCCCCCCCCCCCCCCCTCGTTAACTTCCTCTTTACATTGAGTGTAATTCCGGCTTTCACAGGATGCGCCCTTATTTTTTAACTCTATGGATGCGCCCGGGAAAATACAGGGAACTTCCGACAGAATCCAACACAGACGGAATTAAAACACATATCTATTGCAAAATATGAACTAATACATTGCACAAAGACTCCAAAGAGTGAGTTAACATTTGGGGCAACCGGGTAAGCACCCTATATATTTTTATTGTACATGAACGGAGAAGTAGTGACTTTACTGGTGAAAGTGCAGGACACACAGGGGGCTAGCCAATATCGTAGATACAAAAGTAAAAGTCAGACTGATTGATTGATTGATTGGTGTACTTTATTTAGTAAGACATGAGAACAACAGTACATGGCAGTACAAATTCACAATACAAGGTCTACTAAACTGGAAGACTCATTAAGCACTGAGCTTGTTTAAAATGAGATCCTCACGCACACAAATCATGATGAAATACTCGATAAAATACATATATGATAGTCTTGATCCCAGGCTAGTTTACCTTATGCTTGTGTTGTACATTAACAATACATATTCTGTCATCAAATAAGTCCTGTGTGCGGTAATGAGCCGTTTGTTATTATTTTAATTATGGTTTACGTTTAGTTGACGGAAACATCCTTCCAGTCAGATAATGATCTCTATGCTCCTGTAGTTCTCTCTCTTCCCTTCAGAGGGCGACAAACACCGTCTCCCGCACACGTCTCCTGCCCTCGGTTTGATACTTGAACAGTGTTTTCTGTGCTGACCTGACATGACCCACACAACTCTCACATGACCCACACATTCACAACAGTCTCTCACGCAATGAGCGTCAGACACACGGAAATGAAGCGCTTCACACGCACTCACGCCACATCCTATTTATTCTCACGCTGTCAAATCATCCGGGACCTGCGTCAACTCTGGTAACAGTTACAGTGGGCACTTGGTATTTCTGGGCACCTTTTTAATATTTATTTATTTTGTATTTTCTATTTGATTTTGTATTTGCATTTATTTTATAAACGAGGGGCTAAATACATTTTGGTCTATTATTATTATTATTTTTTTTTTTTAAATTACATTACAGGCCCAATATTTCTACAAATGCTACAAATTGCTACAAAACCTGTGATCAGTCATTTCGGGGATAAACACGTCAATATAGAGCTGCATCACTTTTTGGCAGCTAGGTGGAAAGGTGCATTTTGGCCCTTAAAAGGTATTTTGAACAGGTGCATTGTGTGTGGGCTATACTCTTTAAAATACAACCATCATGAATAAAATAATATAGCATACATAAATAGTCATTAAATGATACACGATAATAATAATAATATGATAGTTTTGTTTCTCTAAAACATTTTGAGAACTTGAAGATGGTCACCTGACCTGCTGTATTTTGTGCATGGAAGACTGGAACCACAAACCCTCACCAGTTCTATGTGACCATGAATTTAGAAAATCCAACACAATCCAACACCTGAAAATGATCCATATTCAAGTGGTGAAGAATGGGGTTCTTTG
Source organism: Gymnoscopelus braueri (assembly GCF_963280865.1). Classification (NCBI taxonomy): domain Eukaryota; kingdom Metazoa; phylum Chordata; class Actinopteri; order Myctophiformes; family Myctophidae; genus Gymnoscopelus; species Gymnoscopelus braueri. Next base: position 21,990,952 of record NC_137614.1, read on the forward strand.
AACTAACTATGGCGTGACTGTACATCATACTGCATGCCTACACCAAGGGGTATACACAACTACGTAACTATGTTACACACAATCATCTTCTTGTCTGTGTCAGGCTTACAGTACCAGAATGCCTGCAGGGCTGTGCCGCGGCTAAAATGAGGTAACCTATCAGACAAAAAGCGATTTGTTTCACTATTATTGTCTCAAAATAAATAGAAATGTTTACAATACAAAGCAAAGCTTGATTTTATGATGTGTTTATTTATCTGACACTTAAATCACTGATTTGCATCAATTTAATCAGAAAAAGTGGGTCATGCAGCAAGGCTCTGACGCCACAGTTGATGCAAAATATCTTGTATGAAACTGGTTTAGCCTAGAGAACACATGAGGATACAGCTAGAAGAAGGTAACACGCACATCCAATACCAAACAAGGCAGGTGCTAATTAAGCAGTACAGTAAAAAAAAAAACTGCTCGTGCAATGCTGGGCTCCGGTTTAGAACTGATTTATTATACCAAATGAGTGTTGGAGAAACATTTCAAGCTCACACACTCACACACAAAGAAATGGTATTGTTAAAGACAAGTAAAATTAACAATTAATACGTATGTATATGTATGTATTCTCACACACACACACACACACACACACGCACTTACGCACACACACACACACACACACACACACACACGCGCACACACACACACACACACACACACACACACACACACACACACACACACACACACACACACACACACACACACACACACACACACACACACACACACACACACACACAATTCAATTTCAATTCAAAGGGCTTTATTGGCATGAGAAAACATACGTTTACATTGCCAAAGCAGAAAGTACAATACAACAATACAGCAATACAATCAAAACAAAACACACACACACACACACACACACACACACACACACACACACACACACACACACACACACACACACACACACACACACACACACACACACACACACACACACACACACACACACACATACAAATCAATACAATTTTGAAGAACAGAAACCACATTTTTACTCTTGTGTATATAAGATGTAACACATACAAATCATGAATCTTGAACATGAGAACATACATACACACGTCACACATACAGTATCGGCTATGTTTATTTGAGTCCAACTAAATCATCTCTATTGGCAACCAGTTACATAAACAATTCACAGAAGTTTGGCTTTGGGGCAGAACATAATAAGACTTAATGAGCTTCCCTGGTGACATCACAATTATCTCAGTCTCATTTCTGAGCTTCTCTATGAAAACAGCTCATTAGAAAGATGGGGTGTGATTATCTCATCCAGTCCCATTCCAAACCACAACAAGGTTCAGGTGTGTTGTAGGGGTGTTGGCAGTGGAGATTAACAGCTGTGTCTGTTTCAATCGGGGGAATCAGTCGGTAGTACTCCTTTCCTCTTTGATTAGCTTGAAAAGCTTGTTGGAAATGGTTTGCACTCGTGGCTGCTATGCCTGGTCCCTGGGGATCCCTGGTGCTGCTGGTCTTTTATGCAACCGCGGGAAGCTACACTGTAGTTGCATTCCCCTGGCATCCTTCTGGTTGTGTGAGGACAAGTGAGACATGGGATCCCAAGTGTGTGTAACGAACTACCCAGTACCTGGTACCAGTAGAAGTTGTCCCCAAGTTAAACACTTAAGCCCTATTCTATGGTTCGACATACGTTCGCCTATAATGAGACATGCCCAAAACAGAGACACCAGGGTTTAGTGGTTAGTAGGAACCACTGATTGATGGTGAACTGACTAGATGTGTGATTTTAAATAAATGATCAAGCCTCAGTTTACCCTTTCACTAACGACTGCTCTAATGGCTTCATGTGTTCTGAATATAACAAAGTTCATTGTGTATCATTTAGTCAAATGCAAGCTCAGCCAGTGCAGGTTAGAGTAAGTGGTAGTACAATATGGGGTAAGCGTTGTTTTTTGTTTTTTTGTTTTTAGCTTGAAAGAGCTTGTTGGAAATTGGAATTGATGATAAAGTGACTGGAAGGATATAATTATATGAATTAATGACTAAGACTCATTTGACCCTGTTTGATTGGAAGCCAGGCCAGTGTCTGTGGCTCCCTGAGCCTTTGAGTGTGGTTAGAAATGACAAACTCTGCATGAGAGGAAGAGAGTTGACAGGGATTAAAAACCACACCATCAACCACTTGAAAAAAGAGCTGGGCTGGATCCATATCCACCGATAAATCATGGCTACCCAACGACCCCTCCGCTTCCCTCTCTCTTTTCCTCTCTCTTTCATTCTCTCTCCTCCACTTTCCCTCCCTCTCTCCCACCGGCCCCTTCCCTCCCTGTCTTCCTTTCTCTCACCCCCTGATACCCTCGGCGGGGATTCTCATCATACTTTATGTTGTTTGTTCCCACTTATTATTTTGTGTCAAGCATATAAACGAGAGCCATCAGTCATTAAGATATATGACATTGAACTCAGCAGGGCCCCAATTGCTCCTAATAATTTTAAACTGAATACTGACCGAACTAATGTCTAGCTACAGTAACATATATCCATCTGCTTGAACTTATGAGCCTCCATAAGCAGCCTTCTTTGCTGTCCCCTGTTTTTCCACCATGACTCTAGAGGTTAACTGTCTATAGGGCATAGCAGTGGCGGCCATTTTCTGGTTCCACTTCAAAATACTCAATGCATTTTTCCCATTGACATTTCCAAAAATATTTATATCAATTCATTTAAGCCTAGAATCAAGCCATCCAGGGTCCTGGTGAATCATGACTATAAAACGTTTGATTCTGTGAAAAAACTTTTTTGAAAACGGCAAAACAAAGGGTATTTATTAAATATAGTATATCATATAATTAAATATAAAATAAAATAGAAAAAAATGTTTTATGGTCATGATTCACCAGGACCCTGGATGGCTTGATTCTAGGCTTAAATGAATTGATATAAATATTTTTGGAAATGTCAATGGGAAAAATGCATTGAGTATTTTGAAGTGGAACCAGAAAATGGCCGCCACTGCTATGCCCTATAAGAGGGTCGGCCTGTGTGTGATTGTTGTCTGCAGCTAATCTCGCAAATTGCTGGACCGATCAGTGCAAAATGTCTTGTGCACATTGCCAGTAGATTGACTTAGTACTCATAGGGTTTACATTTCTTTTAAGTATTTAACTTTCATTTTATAATGGAAGTCAATGGGCCTCGGAATCGGGTTGAAACCTTGCCCAAATTTGCAGTCATACAGTATGTCACAGATACGTCATAGACGACTGACATCACAGGCTGGCCACGTCAAGTCCGAGATCTATAATCGAGTTGCCGTGCCCTTGATTAGATTTTTGCCGGACCCAGGGGGTCTGGCTTACATGAGGCTTTGTACCTGTTTTCTCCATACATGGGCATGGTCACTTTGTCCTTAGGCCCCAGCCATAAAAGTCTGTCCCCCTTTCGTCCATACATGGGCATAGACACAGGCTGACACGTCATGTGAAGTCTGGGTCTGGCAGAACCAGGTCTCCTGGTCTTGTTATTTACTGTATCTCGCTCTGTCTACCCCTGTCTTTTTCTCCCCTCCTCTGCCTCACTCTCTCATTCTCTCTCTCCCCCCTCTCTCTGTGGGGACTCTAGCCTTGTTATATCCTATTTGCGCACACTTCTTTTTTGTGTCAAACATCTAAACCAGAGCCATCGATCCAGAAAGACTTATGGCATTGAACTCAGCAGGGCCCCCATAGTTCCTAACCAAAGGCTGAATGAGCTAATGTCTAGCTAATGCATATCTAATGCATGTCTGCTTGAACTTATAAGCCTTATTGTCTTGTCCCCGACTCATTGTCTGGTTTGTTTTTTTCAAGTTGTTTGGTGTCTGATACATGTCACCGCCTCAACTCTTTGGCTTATAAATGTTTTTAATGGAAAGAGTGTGGCGGGCCAATGTTAAATACTTCTGATTGTCATTTGACTAATTTCATCATACAACAAATACCCTTCCATTCAGTAGGCAATTATTTGACTATTGTAGGAAAACATTTGGGTATTAATCAAAGATTAATCTAACAACGTACTGTAGTTCTATGAAGTATACACTAAAGTAGAAGAGGCTACTTCCAATTGTTGCACTTTTAGATACAAGGTTTGAAAGAGACAGATATTCCCAGTTGTAGCTAAGTGAAGCAGGATTTGTGACCAGAGAGCTGCAGATACGAAACACTCTCAAAACCTTTATTCACCTGTTTCCTAGGCTGTGTGTTTTCCACTTCCTGTCGATTTGATCCAATGAAATCCAATGAAACTGGTCAGATGACCAATGATATCCAATGAAATCGACAGGAAGTGGAAAACACACAGCCTAGGAAAGAGGTGAATAGCAGTCTTATTTTTAGATAATTTGTTTAGAGTGGATTGTGTGCAGAGAAAGGAATCTATACGATGTTAACATGCAACTCCAATCTCTGGAGTTGAACCTGTGACAATGCAATTATGTGCTTGATGTATTATTAGTTAGATAGACCACCACAATAACTAATCCAATTCGTTTTAGATTTTTAATGGCTTTACTGGTTTATCAGTTCCATCATTGGTCATTGCACTGTCATCGTGTACAGTATGATACTGTACATGTGTATCACTGATCATACATCACGTATAGATACAGGCTATAGATATTATTGGTATACACTCACAATACACTACTACATACAGTAGCCTACCGTTCATTCATTCCCTGTATGATATAAGCACTGTTTGATGACTGTGTATTATTTGTATTTTTGGATAACAATATCCTATACTGTAAGATTGTATTTTTTGTGCACCTTGAATGAAAGAATCAAATATTATGGGGAAATAAGAATGAAGGTTGAAAGAGAGAGAGAGGACAACATACAGTAAGACACGAATGGGATTTGTACCAATGACTGGAAATGCATAGAATGTGGTATGTACCTTGAAGGACTTGCCCACAGAGTGCCCAGATGGAGGTCATTTCCATGCATCGCTGCCAACAAAACACAGTATTGCAGTATTTTGATATCCTTTTAATGTGTGGTTTTGTCTGTTCTGCTCATAGTCTTAATGTGATCCTGTTTCTCTGATTGAGATTCTATAGTATGTTATTCCATGGGAATGTATGTGGTTCCACTGGCATGCGAGATGTATGATGTTTGCTATTGTATGCTTGTTATGCTGTTTTAGAATGAAGACGTTGATGGATTGTGTGTATGAACTGTAATATAGCTGGAATTACTAGCATAATCCTGCAGATATGATTATATGATTTGTATGAGCGCACATACAGTACTGTACTACACTGTGTGTGTGTGTGTGTGTGTGTGTGTGTGTGTGTGTGTGTGGGGGGGGGGCAGTACTGTATGTGCTCATCTTCCTCCCTCCCTCTCTCTCTGAGTGTGTGTGTGTGCAGCATGCTTGTGAGAAGGAGTCTCGCGTGTAAAGGCATTCTCTATGTACAGTATGTAATGTGGTCATGCATGTGTATGCACATGTTTCCGATATTCGGTCTTAACAAACCACACAATCCCCCAAAACCTTCCGTTGAAAGCAGAACTTTATACATATTTACAAAAGAATGTCTCCTTCGATGAGAGGAGATCAATAGATACTTTGATTCCCATCTGCAGAGAAGTTGTTCTGGAAAATTACATGAGAGAAGTGTTGGCACAGTGCAGTAAATATACCATGAGGGACTGAAATACATCTAATGAGTGAGGAGAGGTTCTGTACAAGGTCACTGAGGGAAGGACAAAACGTTAAAATGTCCCCCCTCTTAAAAATTCACCACACTTGAGGTGGTTGGCCTGGCATGGATGCCACATGCACGTACACCCACATGGGCATGCATGCATACGCATGCACACACACTTTTCATATTTGAGAGGTCATTCAATCTGGCACGTGCACAACTTTCAAGTGTGCACACAATAATACACTTTACACTTAGCTTTCACTTACTCGCTCTACATACAACATGCATAGAAACACACACATACATGCATACGTGCACAGACTGCACACACACACGCGCGCGCGCACGCACACACACACACACACACACACACACACACACACACACACACACACACACACACACACACACACACACACACACACACACACACACACACACACACACACACACACACACACACACACACACACACACACACACACACACAGACCAAGCTCAGTATTGGTTACTTCTTTCATGTGGTCCACCAGGCCAGCCACATTTTAATTTTCTGGGCTTATTACCGCTCGGCTCCCAGAGCTCTGAGGGGAGGTGGTTTATTTTTCCTACATCATCAAAAGTGTTTTAGATCGGCTGCTTAGTTCTACATTTGGCAGCTTTGCTGGCTTGGCTTTTAAACTTTCATTTATTTCTCTTTCTCTCTGATCACTGTAATGTCAAACACACACACACACACACACACACACACACACACACACACACACACACACACACACACACACACACACACACACACACACACACACACACACACACACACACACACACACACACACACACACACACACACACACACACACACACACACACACACACTAGAATCTAGATGCATGCTGGACATGGGTGGAAGAGTGCAATTGCACCCTCGCACACACTCACTCACACACATAGTACTGTACTGTGACTGTACTGTACTGTATATACAAACAAACAGATATACATACAGATTTACAGTACGTACATGCACAAATACATACACACACTAACACATGCACGTATAGACACACATGCAAACATTAATGCTAACCTCCGCAAGAAGGAAAAAAATGGTCATACACGCGCACACACACGCACACACACACACACACACACACACACACACACACACACACACACACACACACACACACACACACAAACAAGCCACTTTGCTCCAAGTTAAACAAATAAATAGCACTAAGAAGAAAGTTAAATAGAGACGGAACAAGTTGTTGGTAGAACAAATCACAATTTAGCGCCTTGAAATGACACTGACAGTCTCTCAATTCCTGGCAACACAGAGTCCCATTGATGCAGTCCGTGTTTTTCATTTTCAGAGGTCCTAGATTCTTCAAATGAAAGTGTTTTTTCTGTACACAAGGTCCATTTCAGCAGGTTTCCCCTCGCAATATACAGCCAAGTTCCTTTTTCAACTGAAGGTCTAGAATCTCTGACGTCACCTCGGTTTTGTATGTTCAAATGCACTGTACAGTAGATCCTTGTGAAGATATGTATTCTGTACATACTGTAGGGCCTGTTTAATAAATACCCATTCTTTAAAATATACAGCCACTTTTCTAAAACTAAATCTAAACAGACTGAAATGAGCCATTGTCAAACATTTTAGGTTCTGGCACACCAAATTGTAGAAATATAACTCATGCCATGTGTGGACTCACACAAAACATTAGGCCACCGTAAGCATTCTGGGTGTGGTTCAGGCACACCACTGTTCTAGCAGGTTCCACTGATTCTCTGCACTAAAGGTATATTTTCTGGACCCTGAAAAATCATCAGACTCCCCCCTTGCAGTACAGAGAGAAAGGGTACTAAAGCTTTTGTCAGCTGGAGGTATTAAATGAGAAAGGTTGAGGGACTTTGGATTTCATATTTTCATTTCTTGTCATGTGTCAATCCGTGGCTCCGTTTTGGGCGCAGGACTATAGTTTGAGAAACCAGTATGTACTATACTGAGTTTACTGAGATAACTCAATAAATCCATTAGGTGGGTCTATACTTCATAGGCTGCTTTCCTACCATATCAAATTAAAATGTTCTATGGGAGCTCTATTCATGTCTCTTGCTTCAGAGAAAAGTTTACAGGTATGTTGTCCTCTAAGCAGGAAGTAATGTTTACGCTCTTGAACCTGTAAAAACTATTTTTCTAAACTCAGAAATACATGGGCATCGAATGTACAATAACTGTTACGGTACAATAACACTACAGTTTGCATGGACTCATTACAGTAACCTATGCATTAACTAACAACATTAACTTGTTGTTTATGCAACAGATGGTAGTACAATATACAGTAATAAATATACTGTAATTATATTCTATTTGCATTTACATTGTGTCATTACACACCTGTAAGTACAATGTGTATTAGTTATTCATTAGGTATTCACATGTGTTACTTAAGAACTTACACAATATTGTTGTGTATTGGCAATGCTTTCCCAAACATTAATATGAACGTGAATAAACTCCAATAATATCATTGTCAAGTGTAGCTTTGTTTTCGTTCCTAATTAATGAAAGGATTAGTTTTTGGATATCTGCATTTTTCTTTTATCTCACAGCAGCATAGAACATTTTCTTAGATCAACTAGACTTGCCTGGCACAAATGAACGGTTTACATTTTTACTACATGTGGACACTGCTACTACACCCAAACGAACACTCAAAAATAGATGGCCTTGTCAAGTCCATTTTGTGACCTCATCAACATCAAAGTCCTCTACCATGCCTTTTATCCTCTCTCTCTCTCTCTCTCTCTCTCTCTCTCTCTCTCTCTCTCTCTCTCTCTCTCTCTCTCTCTCTCTCTCTCTCTCTCTCTCTCTCTCTCTCTCTCTCTCTCTCTTCCTCGAGTGGTTATGGTGAGTCATATTTTGGTCAGACCCCACCTTTCTGGATCAACTCGCATTGCAAGTGTTAGAAGCATTTGCCTGCAGTTTACATCTGTTTGAGAGGGGGAAATGTGCCAATAAATGCTCAAATTCAACCAAAACATTCTGGAAAAGATAATTGACATTCTTGAAATAATTTCTACTTTGATTAATACCATCATCATAACTAATAACCTCTATCAACATATTCCATAAAGGGGGTTACTTTAATGTCAGCAGACATTTTGTAATTTGTAGTCATTTAAGAATTTGGAATTTAGGAATTTGGAATTAACTTATATTTAGTAAGTCAACCCTTTTGGTATCTTTATGACACATTTTGTAAACGGCTTGGTATGTTCGTATGTCTTCTTCCTCTTCTTTCGGTTAATTCCCATCAGGGTCGCCACAGTGGATCATCTGTTTCCATCCGGTCCTGTTTTCGTCTTCCTCAGTGACTCCTGCCACCTGCATGTCGTGGCAGGTGGCGTGTTGGTATGTTCGTATAATGTCACTGACAATAATCAGATGAGGAAAGGAAGTATCGTTCATACACTTAGTGGAACAAAACTTTTTGTATGATGTGAAACACTGTCCCAATCCATAACAGCCCCACAGAAGTCCACTTCACGACAAAATGGCATTTAAACACTGTGGTTTGGACATGCTGTGTGCATCCTTCATTCAACATGCTATTCAAACTAAAGTCTTCTACCAATGTCTTTTTACTCACAATGTCTTTTATCGGACATTGTGAAAACAAAGATGTTTTCAGTTCATAGCCTATGTGTGTGTAGACTGTAGGTATTGTACAATATGTAGCTTTCTATAGGTAACACTTCACCATGGCATTATTCCAGTGCATACATTTCGGTAAAAGTACTGAAAACTTCCACATATATTCTGTAACGTGGTTCCAAAACTATGTAGTTTTCATGAAGTACTCATTTGTACAGTTGTATTGTGTATTTTGTCACATTGCGTACTACAGTATAGAATTGTGTACAACACTACACATGAATATTGTGTAGTACTTTTCAAGTTAGTACACAAAAAGGAATAAGGCCATTGTAAAGTCAACAGTTACCCAATGTTTCTCCGACGAAGGAGGTGTGCATTGTCTCAATTTATCTGCTTGCTTAATGTGTGTTGAATGTAGGGGTATATACAGTGTGTGTGTGTGTGTGTGTGTGTGTGTGTGTGTGTGTGTGTGTGTGTGTGTGTGTGTGTGTGTGTGTGTGTGTGTGTGTGTGTGTGTGTGTGTGTGTGTGTGTGTGTGTGTGTGTGTGTGTGTGTGTGTGGGTGTGTGTGGGTGTAGATCGTTGTGTGTAACAGTCATTGAAAACACGCTCTTTCCACGTTGCATTTCATTTAAGCGCTCCTCGGAGCCCTCTGCTGTGGCTTGCTCCTACTCTTCCTCCCCGCTCCTCTTCCTCCACCTCCTCCTCCTCCTCTTCCTCCACCTCCTCCTCTGCCTCCACCGTGCTTGTTGGGCTTCTCACCCCTCTGACCCTCCCTGTGGTTTTTGCGTGGGGGTCGGTATCCTAGCGCCCGGCAGTGTTGGCCAAGGTTTCCCGGGTGAATGAGCGCCATCACATCCTGGTACCATGGCTGGGTTCCCGTGTTCTGAGTGGACGATCCGGACCAGGAGGTGGGCACACGATTGGCTGAGGCGCTCCAGACAGACAGGTGGACGGTGACAGCCGTCCAATGGAAGCCGTGCTCCTCCAGCTGGCAGTGGTAGACGCCGCCATGGACGAGCTCGGCCCGACGAATCAGAACGCCCCGTTCAATCACCACCACTTGTTCACCTGACACCACCTGGGGGTAACATGGGAAAATTATTTGTAGTCTTCGAACGCCTATTTCGACTGGATTTTGGCACACGTGTGGGTGCGTGTGTACCTGGTGTAACTCAGGACTGTTCTCTCCAGCCTGTTTGTACCAGGTGACAGCTGCGTGGCGGGATCGCGGCAGGCACTCCAGGTAGGTGCTGTTGCCCTCGGCAACCATCATCACCCTCTGCTCGGCCTCCACCTGCAAACCAGCTGGAACAGACAGAGAGAGAGAGAGAGAGAGAGAGAGAGAGAGAGAGAGAGAGAGAGAGAGAGAGAGAGAGAGAGAGAGAGAGAGAGAGATAGAGAGAGATAGAGAGAGAGAGAGAGAGAGAGAGAGAGAGAGAGAGGAGACATACAGACAGAGGCAGAGAGAGACAGTTTGACAAAATGTCCTTGTGTTACCTACCTCTATTATTTCATATTTTACCATTAGTTATTTTTACCTCTATTATTTCATATTTTACCATTCGTTATTTTTATATCTTTGTAATTTTAATGAGCACATCATATAATATAATAGATGTATTATTTCCTTATTATAATCAAAGGTCCTGTACTGTTTGTCTGATCATTACTCCGACAGGTCCTAAATAAAGCCCAGCGCATCAATGCCTACCCTTCAGTCTCTACTTATCTTATCTTATTATTTGTGGCACTGATGAACCAGATAAGAAAATGTGGTTGTCTTACCTCCCTGCCTGACACACTGTGTCAGAGGGTCATCATCCTGCCCTAAATGACGAGCATTTCTCCTGCAGACAGACAGACAGACAGACAGACAGACAGACAGACAGACAGACAGACAGACAGAGCTACGGTCAAAGACATTAAAACCAGTTGGAAATGCCACCAGCACTAGGGATGGCTAGAGACCCCCCAGCCAGTGGCAGCTGCTGGCTTTAGATCCGCTCGGACCACCAGAGCTCTGACAACTCGCTCTTTTACGAGGATGTCACACGATAACCGCAGACACGCCCAGTTTTTGTCATTTGCCGAATGTGCGCACTGTGAACATTCGCTCGACACTGCTGTGTGAATTCAGCGTTAAGCTACCGATTTCAGTTCTAGCACTAAATATAATATATTTAATTATATTTTAATTGCATTTCATACTTTGCCAGATGTGTGAGGAGCTTTGTGACTGCAGTGTCTGAGCATCCAAAGGACGTTCAACACGCATGGTGCGCACATGCGTTCTATGATGGAGCGAATGTCTGCATGTTAATATGGTTACAATCAGAAGCCAGATGGTCTACTCTACATACATGCTGAAACATTGTGTTGTTAATATGAAGTTTTGGCACTCTGTACCACTATTGATTTTGCACAAAGGATAAAACAATTCCAAGTGGAAGCTACGTCAGCATCTTCCCACATGTTTAAGTCACCCGATACGTGTTTAAGTACACTTTATGATCAAATCCGAACATACACGCTAATTTCGTGAATAAGGAATAATGTGTGGGCATTGCTGTGATGTTTATTAACACAGTGTAAACGTTTAAATTCAAGTGACAGTCCGGTCCAAATGAAATACATAATTTTGCAGTATTTTCTCAGTCAAGGTGGCCTTGGCAAAAGGCAGGCAGCCTTGAAAGCGCTCGGGGCACTTGGTTGTCCCTTTTGTGCCCATATATGGAGATCTCTGTATCTGTCAGGCTTTGTCCCTTTTATGCCCATATATGGAGATCATCCTACAGGCCTTATTAGACTTATTCGATGGATTGGCAGTTTGACAGTGACATTTTGAGGTAATCTCTGTGGCTGGTAAATTTCCAGCTGTCCACAGCCGGCCTCTGAGACACAAAGCGAGGAGACAGAGTATAAAATGAGGTTGAGAAAAACATTGATCCAATGCCTTTAAAGGCATTTGCATCTCCAATCTCTACATGGCGACTACGTATGTGAATGGGAATACACACTTTTGGGTCCAATTCAGAAGCATGGTCTAGTGTTGCTATGACAACGAGCAGCACTGGGATACGTTATCCCACACCCTGCATACATCCTTTATATAGGGTCCATTCTAGGGCGTGGCTCTGTAGGAGGCCAAATTAGCTGTGCACGCTGCCAGTTGGCCATGGAAGAACCTTTACGCATTTTCTTTTTACATAATGTGTTTTATATTCTTTGAAATATTTAACATTTATTTTACTAGGGCGATGCATGTCGGGCACACACGCCCCTAGGTTATGCAATACACATTGTCAGAGGACTTAGTGCAGTACCCATCGTCATAGTACTTGGAGTGCCAGTCTATAATGTAATGCTTTCGGAACGGATGCCACCTGTCAGAGTACTTGGCAGTTAAAGATCGATCCGCTCATTTATAGACAGTTCTGGACAACTGCTGATCTGACCGACTTCCCACTCGGTTCTCTGTGTTAAACAGCAGGTTTGAAGTAGATCGGTGGGATGGTCCTCGAAATATGCGGGGGACACACGGACACGCACACAGAGATTCCGTGCATCTGATGTCATGTTGATATCATCAGGGCTCTACACATGTGGGCATTTGTGAATTTCTAGATATTTTTGGAGATCTGCAGATTCAACTGACTTCACACTGGGCACGGCACTCCCTCGGGTCCTCGGCGACACACACACACACACTGACTTTGAAGCCAATTGGTAGGATGGTTCTCAAGATATGCGAGGGGGGGAACACGGACACACATGCATGATAACTTTGAGTCTATGGGGGAGAGGTCGAAACCTTGCCCAAATATGAAGTCATGTGTCATGGATACATCATCGATGACTGATATCATAGACTGGCCACATGAAGTCCAAGATCCACGTAGGAACAGTAATTATTAGACCCCATCTTGTTAAACTCTCAGAGTGAGGATTTTTCAGAGCACTGTATGTAATATTATGTGAACAATATCACATGGCAGGGCCCTTGGTGTAAACTAACTTCTAAATAGAAAAATCTCCCACATCGCCACTTGGCTTGGATCCTTTTTTTAGGTCTTGGAATGGATGCGAAACTTTGCAGTCAACAGTCAACTTGCGGTCACATGGTACACTGGTTAATGAAAGCTTTGCGGTTCAGGCCCAAAGTGTAGAGACAAAATGGCCTGCCAAGTGCCAGTGGCCATAGTTAACCACCGCTGGTTCCAAATAGAAGGACAGATTTTGTTTTACTCCGTCATCCATGTCTTTCCCTGTCTTTTTCATAATAAATAAGTAATTTATCAAAGGTGGATCGCTAGGATACTCAAAGAGGGATAGGATTCGTCGCTGACCTGCGTGCGACGGGCATGTAGGGGCTGCAGGCGTGTCCATCCCAGGTGCAGTAGGGGTCCCTGGCCAGGCAGCACTCTGCGCAGGCCTGACCGTACAGCTCACACTGGTACAGAGCTAGCTGGGACACACCCTCCCTGGAACCCACAAACAACCACTGTTGGAGAGAGAGAGAGGGGGGGTATGGAGATAAAGTGTGGGAGAGGCAGGAAGGTGTAGGAGAGATATTTACCATATGGGAAGGGAGACGGAAGTGAGAGGGAATTGAGAGAGAGAGAGAAAGAAAGAAGAGTACATTCAGAACATCAGATTAACAAGGAGAGAGTCAGTAATAACATCTATTCAACAAGTCATACATAAACAGCTCAACTGTGTGACTGGAGGTCGAGGGTGTGGGGAGTCTATGTGTGTGTGTGTGTGTGTGTGTGTGTGTGTGTGTGTGTGTGTGTGTGTGTGTGTGTGTGTGTGTGTGTGTGTGTGTGTGTGTGTGTGTGTGTGTGTGTGTGTGTGTGTGTGTGTGTGTGTGTGTGTGTGTGTGTGTGTGTGTGTGCTTATGTGTCTATGAATATAAAGGGGAGGTTGGATTCTTAGTGAATGGGTTGTGTGTGCAAGCATGTTCATACATGTGTTCATACATGTGTTCATATGTGTGTTCATACGTGCGTTCATAGGTGTGTGTGCGTGTGTGTGTGTGTGTGTGTGTGTGTGTGTGTGTGTGTGTGTGTGTGTGTGTGTGTGTGTGTGTGTGTGTGTGTGTGTGTGTGTGTGTGTGTGTGTGTGTGTGTGCACACATTTATATATGAGACTGAGTGAGTTTCTTTAGTTTTTATTCATGACTGCCAGACACCCTTAACAATGCAAGGTGTATTTCCGCTGCGTGCATGTGTGGGTACATGCACGCATTTGTGTGTGTGTATGTGCGTGCGCGTGCGCGTGCATGCATGTGTGTGCACACCACGTCTCATCATCGCTCTCAGCTAGGTAACCATAGCAACTGGTGATGAAGTTGTCCTTGGAGATACGAGGTGGAGAGATTGAGTGTTAAATGAGGTGTGTGTGTGTGTGTGTGTGTGTGTGTGTACGTGTGCGCACGCTTGTGCGCACGCACGCACGCACGTTTGTGTGTGTGTGTGTGTGTGTGTGTGTGTGTGTGTGTGTGTGTGTGTGTGTGTGTGTGTGTTCTCTTACCTTCTTCTTTGAAAGAGTCATGGCTGTCACCGGTGATTTGTGCTGCAAGGTAGAAGTAGGCAGAGAGGAAGTTTGTGACAAACACATCGAGTTTGAATTCACTCAACAGAAAAAAGAGGTTGTCTCTCACAAAAACAAGACAGAGACAGACAGATAGACAGACAAGCAGACAGACAGACAAAAACAACCTAGAATTGTCCAACTAAATTTATATAAAAGATCTTTGGCCGTGTCTCTCAACCAAAGACGAAGAAGCACATTATAAAAAGATTCCCACAGCATTCAGAGATAGAAATCAAAGGCTGGTCTGAATTTTAGCCTTGCATACCAAGCAGCCATCATTTAAAATGATTGGATGGTTTCACGACACTTGTTCTTTTCAAATGCAAAGCAGCACAACAACGCCAGCACCACTTCACCACAGGCATAAAGTGTTTGGTCTTTTCCTCTCATGAACTCCGGATAAAAAAAAGTGCTCTATTGAACGGAATAGCACTG
The DNA here is from genome assembly GCF_963280865.1 of Gymnoscopelus braueri. NCBI lineage: Eukaryota > Metazoa > Chordata > Actinopteri > Myctophiformes > Myctophidae > Gymnoscopelus > Gymnoscopelus braueri. Next base: position 22,006,382 of record NC_137614.1, read on the forward strand.
AGTTGTGGCACTGGGGGATATAGCAACCACACTAATTAAGTGTTTAAGACTATTTCCTCCATAATGGGAATCATGGTTTGTTGCAAAGCATGAAACACAATTGCATGCCAACAGACCCAATATATACTTGTTTTCTTGTGTGCGTACTGACAAGTCTTTGAGGGCCATCTACATCTACTGTACATTTTATATCCGACATGACTTGAACGCAGCATGCATGTGACAGGATATGATGATATAATGGATGCATTGGAGAATTCACTTATACGGAAGCATTCAAAATAATTGTAATTGTAATCATCGCAAAATGCCATCTATAATTTGAATTAGCATATTATGTGTATACTGTATAATAGTATATAAAATACTGGGTCGCAGCACAATTTACGGTACACTAATTTGACATAATAAGCCGTTATTACAAATAATGTGTTTCTTATTAGCAATAATGTTTTTTTATTAGGAAGAAACAAACGTTGTTATACCCTTATTTTCCACTATTATCCCTTAATTATGTTCTAATTAGAAATTGAATGAAACGTAACAAAAGGCGTTATTAGAAATGGTGTTCTCTACTATTAGACAGAAACAAACAAACACAGTTATACGCTAATTATGGAACATAATTCCTAGAGGCTAACAAAGCCTAATAAGATCTAACAAAGCCTAATAAGATGTTATTTCCAGTTCCACTTACTTGACCGTCACATTACAACCCCGCAACTACTAACTACACGATGTGATGTTAGGCTACTATTAGTCTACTGTAAGGGTTTCGTTAGAACAAATGTGTTCTTTATTAGGAGTTTATTTAATGTTATTTCCACTTACTTCAAGTTACTTTACATCTAATTACAACAAAACTGTACCGTAAATTGTACATCAGCCATTCTGGGCTAACTTCATGACCTATTATACTTCTGCCAGTGCCTACCTTTTTGCTTAATCAAAAATATTTTGTTGTTATTAGGAACAAATTACCTCTCATTACCACAGAACTGTACCGTAAATTGTACACCAGCTATTCCGTGCTAACGGCATGACACATTATACTTCTGCCTACCTTTTTGCTTAATAAAAATTAATATGTTGTTATTAGGAACACATTACCTCTCATTACTACAGAACTGTACCGTAAATTGTACACCAGCTATTCCGTGCTAACGGCATGACACATTATACTTCTGCCTACCATTTTGCTTAATAAAAATTAATATGTTGTTATTAGGAACACATTACCTCTCATTACTACAGAACTGTACCGTAAATTGTACACCAGCCAGTCCGTGCTAACGTCATGAACGTCGTTATATATCAAAATGCTCGTTAAATAAGACAAAATAGCCTAAACACATCCTAGTGGCTGGTTGCTGTATAGATCATAACATCAACTCGGAAAGCTTAATAAATTGAAACAATTGCTGCGGCTTATTATTTTATTTTCACTCACTGCAAAATAAGCCATTTTGACAATGAAATCCAGTATTATGGACATATTTCTTTTAAGCTTTGCCACTCCAAGCACTTTAGGAAAAAAAATTAAGGACACTAAAACAAACCTTGACAATTAACAATAAAACATTTCTCTGACAAACGTTGAATAAAATATATAAAACAAGTGTCCGAAAGTCTTTATATTCCAAAACGATCCCGGTGTTGCTTCTCACACTGGACATTAGCTCAGCTAGCATGAGGCTAACACCAGTGTAACTCGAGACGCCTGCTTACTACAGTAACGTTAAAACCAGGACTCGTCTTGACTCCAAACAGGATAAATATTAAACACTATCAATACAGATGAGTAAACTCATTCATCACTTATGCACTAAGTGGTACGATTGTCACGTAATGCTCCCGTTTACATACACGTATGAGTCCTTCAGACACACCAAAACCACTTCCTCTAAAATTGGCTAAGCGCACACACACATCCCAGCACGTCCCGCCCCCCAACCAATCATATGCTTGGAAAAGTGATGGACCGTCATAAAGACCAATCAGTCAACAAGTTAGATAGCCCCTACGGAAACTCTCCCTCCGCTGTATAGCTCCGAGATGAGGTTCCTCGTTTCTCTGTGCCGTTTTAGCAGGACATTGTCGCACATTTTCCACTTTACATGTTTCTTACCCCTTTCTGCACATCGTATCCAAAAAGTAAAGGTTTTCTGCCATGCTCTCAGATGTTTTAAGTTCTAGCGCACAATAAAAGCTATTCAACGAGTTGAATAAAGTATTTAATTCGCCTCTGTCCTCATCCGGTTACATGTTTTTAAGACATTGCGCAAGAGTTGCGCCCGTAGACATAACATTGCTGATTCCCCTACTGGTCAAATGTTGAATTGCATCTTCTAATGCAAAATATTATGGAACCGGCTGAGGACAGAGGCGAATTAAATACTTTTTTCAACTCGTTGGATAGCTTTTATTGTGCGCTAGAACTTAAAACATCTTAGAGCATGGCAGAAAACCTACTTTTTGGATACGATGTGCAGAAAGGGGTAGGAAAAATTTAAAGTGGAAAATGTGCGACAATGTCCTGCTAAAACGGCACAGAGAAACGAGGAACCTCATCTCAGAGCTATACAGCGGAGGGAGAGGTTCCGTAGGGGCTATCTAACTTGTTGACTGATTGGTCTTTATGACGGTCCATCACTTTTCCAAGCATGTGATTGGTTGGGGGGCGGGAGGAGCTGATGATGTGTGTGTGCTTAGACAATTTTAGAGGAAGCGGTTTTGGTGTGTCTGAAGGACTCATATGTGTATGTAAAGTTTAAACGGGAGCATTACGTGACAATCGTACCACTTAGTGCATAAGTGATGATTGAGTTTACTCATCTGTATTGATAGTGTTTAATATTTATCCTGTTTGGAGTCAAGACGAGTCCTGGTTTTAACGTTACTGTAGTAAGCAGGCGTCTCGAGTTACACTGGTGTACTGTTAGCCTCATGCTAGCTGAGCTAATGTCCAGTGTGAGAAGCAACACCGGGATCGTTTTGGAATATAAAGACTTTCGGACACTTGTTTTATATATTTTATTCAACGTTTGTCAGAGAAATGTTTCATTGTTAATTGTCAAGGTTTGTTTTAGTGTCCTTACATTTTTTTTTCCTAAAGTGCTTGGAGTGGCAAAGCTTAAAAGAAATATATATATTTTATATATGTCCATAATACTGGATTTCATTGTCAAAATGGCTTATTTTGCAGTGAGTGAAAATAAAATAATAAGCTGCAGCAATTGTTTCAATTTATTAAGCTTTCCGAGTTGATGTTATGATCTATACAGCAACCAGCCACTAGGATGTGTTTAGGCTATTTTGTCTTCACCTGATATATAACGAGCATGCATTCTCCTTTCATGACGTTAGCATGGACTGGCTGGTGTACAATTTACGGTACAGTTCTGTAGTAATGAGAGCTAATGTGTTCCTAATAACAACATATTAATTTTTATTAAGCAAAAAGGTAGGCAGAAGTATAATGTGTCATGACGTTAGCCCGGAATAGCTGGTGTACAATTTACAGTACAGTTCTGTAGTAATGAGAGGTAATGTGTTCCTAATAACAACATATTAATTTTTATTAAGCAAAAAGGTAGGCAGAAGTATAATGTGTCGTGACGTTAGCACGGAATAGCTGGTGTACAATTTACGGTACAGTTCTGTAGTAATGAGAGGTAATGTGTTCCTAATAACAACATATTAATTTTTATTAAGCAAAAAGGTAGGCAGAAGTATAATGTGTCATGACGTTAGCACGGAATAGCTGGTGTACAATTTACGGTACAGTTCTGTAGTAATGAGAGGTAATGTGTTCCTAATAACAACATATTAATTTGTATTAAGCAAAAAGGTAGGCAGAAGTATAATGGGTCATGAAGTTAGCCCAGAATGGCTGATGTACAATTTACGGTACAGTTCTGTTGTAATTAGATGTAAAGTAACTTGAAGTAAGTGGAAATAACATTAAATAAAGGCCTAATAAAGAACACATTTGTTCTAACGAAACCCTTACAGTAGACTAATAGTAGCCTAACATCACATTGTGTAGTTAGTAGTTGCGGGGTTGTAATGTGACGGTCAAGTAAGTGGAAATAACATCTTCTTAGGCTTTGTTAGGTCTTATTAGGCTTTGTTAGCCTCTAGGAATTATGTTCCATAATTAGCGTATAACTGTGTTTGTTTCTAACAGCAGAGAACACCATTTCTAATAACGCCTTTTGTTACGTTTCATTCAATTTCTAATTAGAACATAATTAAGGGATAATAGTGGAAAATAAGGGTATAACAACGTTTGTTTCTTTCTAATAAAAAAACATTATTGCTAATAAGAAACACATTATTTGTAATAACGGCTTATTATGTCAAATTAGTGTACCGTAAATTGTGCTGCGACCAAATACGGTATACATACAGCACAATATACTATACCTGGAAGACCTGTAGCTGTTCGAGTGTGACCTCCTGGCCCTCTCCATGCTCTCTGGGCAGATAGATGGACTTCAACACCAGCCCTGAGTCTGACGGACAGAGAGCGTGGGAGGTAACTTGTTAGACAGACATTCAGACACACTGTTTAGAACAAGAAAACATGCTCACAGTTAAGCTCAATTCATACCCCATCACACGATGGTGTCGCTTGCCGAAAAGAACACACACGCACACACACACACACACACACACACACACACACACACACACACACACACACACACACACACACACACACACACACACACACACACACACACACACACACACCTCTCGCTCTCTCTCTCTCTCTCTCTCTCTCTCTCTCTCTCTCTCTCTCTCTCTCTACCTGTGCCAATGAAGAGTACATCATAGGTTCCGTCCACTGCCTCAACTCTGTCCACCAGCAGTTTGCTGAACTTATAGTGAACTCCCACTCTGACCAGAAGGGGGCGCTCACCCAACGGCAGCACACTCTCCTGTAGGACGAGCAAGCATGGGTTTTTAATAGTGCTCATTAAACAATTATCAAACAGAAGATGCTGCATCTCATTGGCCTCATTCTTAAAGGTGCTTGTAATTTTTTGTAAAATTTTACTAGGCACGGCAACTTAAATGATTTAAAGAAAAAAACATCTTGAGGTGTGTGTATACTGAGGACTAATGTAATGTGACAATCCCTGTTTAAAAACAGGCTAAACATAGAAACATTGTGGAAACAAATGTCTCTTTATATGCCACAATATAAACTAGGTCACAGATAAATTAATCCAGTATATATATTTGAATAAAGTGCAATGTCAGTGGAACCTGGAGCAGAGGGTGTGTCCTGCTGAAGAAGATGACATCATCAGGGTACTCTCTGGTGGAACTGTAACTACCATATGTAGTGCTGGGACACTGGGTGGGGGGGAGAGGTGATTTAGTTTATAGTTCATAGTTCACCAACCTGATTATTTACCACTAAAGAGTGTAGTCACACACAGTGACAATATTGCACCACATACAGTACAGTATCTATTGTCAGACAATAAAACAAGTTAACTTAAGATTAAATGAATACGGGAAGTTTAAGGAAAGCTTACAGTTCCGGGTCGTGGGTAGGGCACCCTGCCTGTAAACTCCGCCCACTTGTACTGAGGTCCCTCCTTGTGCAGGAAGTTACCTTTGAAGGCCCGAACAACATCCTCCATCCTGTACACACACACTGCTGATCCATTCAGAATATCACTGTAGAGAGATAGACGTAGAGAAGAAGGGAGGAAGAGTGTAGAGACAGAAAGAGCGGGAAAGGGGGGGTGTAGAGAGAGAGAAGGAGAGAGGGACACATGGTGTCAATAATCATATTCCATATAAAATGTGTATTTATTATCTATCCAGCATGAATATTAAAGTGGCTTTCAGTATCTTCAACGTATTCATGAGCTGAGATCTTTAACTGCCAAGAAAGTGAAAATATAATAAGTGTAATTCCAATTATTAAGTGCCAACCCACAATTCAGCTGGAATGTATGGGCTCAATGCATCAAATATACTGTACTTAACATGCGGAAAGCTTTGGCAGTCCAAATGTGTGAATCAGTTTCCACTGTTTGACCAGGTCAAGGCAGCCCCACCCTAGAGCCTAGTTCTGCTCGAGTTTTCTTCCATTAAAGGCATGAATGTGAGTTTGACATGTGACATCAACATAATGGATGTTCATAGTTGATTTGGATTTGCATTTAATTTATTTCACTGTATGTCATTTGTATTATTCAAACACAATATTTTCAATATTGTACATTTGATTGTAGACCCTTCTACAGACAATGCTGTCCTAACTAGTTACTTTCACATGTGGTTCTACTATCTAGAATCTGTGTAGATTGTGGAAAGTAAGTATATATCCGTGAAAAGGATCATTTCCACTATCATATCCATGTTTATTATGTCAACGTTTCTTGACCTTTTCGTGCGTTCCAGTTTCTGCAGGGAGGGCCCCACCCTGGGTGATACCTCAGAAGTTTGTCCATATACCAAGTGAACATTCCACACCCCATTCCAAACCCCAGAAGTCGACCAACTCCCTGTTCGTCAGTGCCAAGTGCTGTCATACTACTGCTGCTACCGTGGAAGTCTGGAATTCAGCTAAAAAGACGGGGCTATTCTGAGAAGTTGTCACGTTTCCCAGGGCAGCTGCAGGAGGCATGCTGTCAGTTTGCATGTGATATTCACTGAAGCTTTCAGAAATCTGCCTCGTTATAATCAGTTTTCTCCTCATCAATCTGAGCCTGTCTCCCTACATGTCGGCATCACTGTGTGTGTGTACATTAGTCTTCCTACTGTACCCGTCTCTCTGGACTGTCTGGTTGTCAACGTACGTGGGCATGTGCTCCTCTGTCTTATTGATACTGCATGTATGTTTGTCTGCCTGTCTCTTTAAATGTCAGTCTATCAGAATAATGTCTGTCTGTCTACATAGTAAAATCCTCAGTGTTCATTCATCCATTTGTAACTATAGTGTCAAAATGTAATTTGGACCCAAATGGACCCTTGTGGTTCCATTTGGTTCCATTTGGACACCATTGTGTCAGAAAATAGTAGTCGATCTACAAATAGCCGATCTAAAAGCTCACCATGTGACGCGTTGTAATCTTGTAGATCGGCTATTGGAAAATGTTTTTTCACAATATCTTTATTTCACAATCTTCGCCTATAATGACATGCCCAAAATGCGGACGCCAGGTTGAAAGTGGTTAAATGAACACTCAGTATTTGACCGTGTCCTTGACTGTGAATGACTTTCTTTCTGTTTAATAAATGATATGCTGTTTTCTCACTTTTCATGCTATGACTGTCTCGTCCAGTCATCCTAACACATGAGCACATTGTAGGCGGTAATGGAGAGCGTGCTGGACGTCATAAAAGCGTCTCAGTCTATTCACGCAGACAGACAGTCTCTCTGTGTACACTGAGCTGATGACCCGTGGTGAACTCTCCCCCATGTCCCATACATAGACACAGATACATAAAACATAACCACAGACACAGAGACATACAGTACAGTAATTGCACGAATGCACACACAGGGATGGGACACACATGCACACATGACAATATGAGGCTTAATCTCGGTTTAAATCTTCCTGCCGGCCACAGTCCATCCAAAAATAAAGTTGCGTGTGTGTGTGTGCGCGCGTGTGTGTGTGTGTGTGTGTGTGTGTGTGTGTGTGTGTGTGTGTGCGCGTGTGTGTGTGTGTGTGTGTGTGACTGTGTGTGTGCACTTATTGTACAGTATATACTGTATGTATGTATGAATGTACGTATATGTAATGTGCTGTACTGTAGAGCTTGATCAGATATTGTGTTGATGAAAACTGAAATGTTGATTAAGGTGCACTGTTCCTAGTAAAATAAATGAATTAATAACCTACCACCAGGGTGTGCATACATGTATTGCATACTGCCAATGATTAGAATGGGATTGGTTATTTTTACCTGTCTGTCCATGATTGAATCATGTGAGGTGATGCTCTGAAGAAGGTCTCAAAATAAAGTGAAATACTGCATACTGTAGATCTACAATGTAAATTGTATGAATGCTGCTGTATCTCCATTAATTATCACTACACACACTCTCTCTCTCTCTCTCTCTCTCCCTATCTCTCTCTCTCTCTCTCTCTCTCTCTCTCTCACACACACACACACACACACATACACGCACACACACACCCTGTCTATCTCTATATTCTATTATGTATAACTGATACACTTGGCCAAACTCCAGAACAGCAAACGCATATATCATGCTATCATATTAGCCACAGCTATAAAACACTCTTCACGTCAACACATTGTACAACAGAGACAAAACAGCACAATGTAACGCAGCCCCGGCGACGCCAGCACAGTGATGAACGCTCATATGAGCTCCATCTATGTCTCTTAGCATGGATCTATGTATGCCATAAATCATAAAGGAGATGGTCTGTGGTTCTGTATGGAACCCACAACTGAAAGCAGAGAACGTACCATTCAAAGTCATGACTCTGTAATGTCAGGAAGATGTTTACTTTCACTGTCTGTTTGCATAGAAGATGGCATGTGGGTGCGTTTGTTCATTTTCAAGTTCAATTATGTAAGTTGTATTCTTCCCAGAAATGAAAATGGAGACCCTCCGTGCAGTGTTTGTGCTGTTGGGATAATGCATGTTCACTATCGGTTGTACAGAGAGTGGTTTGTTAACGGTATGTGCCCCATACCGAACCGAAGAGAGACACAACACAAAACTAGAAAAAGTGCTCCTCGGAGCACAGGTCTCCGCCAGGTCAGGTAGGTTATTGTGGGCCAGCAATGTTCAGAATTTGCCAATCAGGATGGAATATAAAAATTCGGACGGAACCATCTTGATCACTTGACTATAGAGATAATGTGTACTGATTTGCATGATGTTTGGACAAAATGTGTAGGAGTAATATAAAAAATAAGAATCGGCCTCCTGGTGGCGCTATAATAGGGCAATGTGAAAAGGGTGGCGTTTGTTCTTCAACGTAGTGCGAATGTGCGTGCAAAGTTCCACCACAATCGGACGCTGCGTTCATGATTTGCGGCATTTTGTTCAAAACAGGCCACTCCTGCAAACTTTAGATGTCAATGTTAGCCAATCAGGATGGAATATGAAAAATCAAATAGACCCATCTTGATCACATGACTATAGAGATCATGTGTACCGATTTGCGTGAAATTTGGATAAAATATGAAAGCTTAATCTCAAAATATGTGTTTTACATAAGTCGGCCTCCTGGTGGCGCTATAAAAGGCTAATGTGAAAAATGCAGGGCAGATGTTTTTCCTTGGCCTCTAGGGAGTATGCGTGCAAAGTTTCACGCAGATGGTGCAGCTACACTTAAAAATGCAAATTGGCCTTTTATAGCGCCACCATGAGGCTGATTTGAAAACATTCAAGTGGCATTTGTTCCTCGGCCTAGTGGGAATGTGCGTGTGAAATTTCACGGAAATCGCACGCTGCGTTCATGATTTGAGGCATTTTGTTCAAAATGGACCAATCCTGCAAACTTTGGAAGCCAACCTTAGCCAATCAGGATGGAATGTGGAAAATCAGACAGATCCGTGTTGATCACATGACTATAGAGATACTGTGTACCGATTTGTGTGATGTTTGGATAAAATCTGTAGGAGTAAAAAATGGGTTTTGCACAAATCGGTCTCCTGGTGGCGCTATAACAGGCCCATGTGGCAGAGGTTCTGAATTGGCATCCAGGGAGTGTGTGTGCACAGTTTCGCAGCGACCGGGCCAACGGTGCCTGAGATTAGCTGTTCACAGACAGATGGACGGACGGACACACGGACACACGGACACACAAACAAACGGACACACGGACGGACAGGGGGTAAAACATACTCTCTCGCCATGCCTTTCGGCCTGGCGGAGACAATAATCGTATTTATAACATCAGCAGGATGCTCAGTCTCCGTAAAAAAGAGAGATGGGGACATATGTGTATCGCACAAGTGATTGAAGTGAAAGAAGAAAAAGGTCATTTACATTAGTGCGCATGGTGTGGGTGAATCGGTGAATTGTGCACATTGTAATGCACTTGTAAAGCGCTTTATATAACGGTGCAATATAAATGCATCATTAACCATTAAATGCACCATTTCACATTTACAGTCTTTGTGGGCTGATGAGTTCCCCACAATATCTCCTACAGTGTGCCTGATGTGCTGATAGTTCACTCCCTCTGCTATTAAGACTCAAGAGTTGAACGAGAATACAGAGGGCTTAATAGAGGCAGTAATGTTTTAATAATAATAATAATAAATAATAATGTTAATGATAATATTAATAATTATAACTGACCTGAAATATGTAATAAGCGGGAGTGCAGTCGTGTTTGACACAATGAACAAGTGCCACAGATTAATACCCAATAAAACACCATGCAGCATGACATCAACGGGATGAGCACTCACATGTTTCACAGAGGGCTTGCGGTCATCATGCATGTGTTCACCATAAGGCAGAAGTTAACAGCGTCATATAATAAATTACATGATATTGTACAATACAGCGGGTGATAGTTTAAAGATTTTAAATTGTACAAAGCCCTGAATAAAGTAATACTATCGCTCTAACATTAGATGTTCATTTCGTGAAAACTGGGACACAAACTCAAAATCATTGGTAGCCAAAATTTTGAATGTATTATGGTGCAGTTTAAAGGACAGTAGATAACTTAAGTCCTTACTTGGCAAAATGCTAACACTTACATCCTGAATTCATGAATATTTCAGAGATACCGAATAACTAAGATCAGCTAATGATCTCTCCCTCTAAATTGCACATACTGTACAGTATAATGATTTGGAATAGAACTTTCAAAATAAGAGATAGATTCTTCAGAAGAACTTTTAAAAGCATCTGCAAGTATTTCAGTTAACACATGGTGTCCACATTAAAGCATGAGTCCATGGTGAATAGCAGACTTTGATATAAAGTGGATTTAATGATTGTCCAATTCATTCCATGCATAAAGACATGTCCCATATATTTCCTTTACTAGTGTAGGTTTGCGGCGATGGCAGTGAAGTGAATCATAATTGTTTTTTCTCAATGTCTCTTAAAAACAGAAACCCCACAAATGAACGTGATTACAATTCATCCTGGCGGAACGCATCAAGAGACCAGACCACAGCGAACACAAAGGAAGAACTTGACCTACTGAGTACAATACTGCATGACATCATGGTGACATCATGGATGATAAGTGTTCACATGATCCCTCTCTAATGGGGGGTTAGTGGCTATTATATATTTCCCTCACCATCCGTCACCATATTATTTCATGGAATACAACGCCACAATACAACATACAACGCAATGCATTAAAACCTCACTATGACTATGAACTGTCCCTGACTGCTGTACCATTATTCACCGCCACAATGCAAGAGAGAGGAAACCCACGGACTGCTAAAAGCCTTTCCCTTGATCACTGTCCTGGTTTTTTGCTTTGCATTGTTGTGGTGTTTCCAAGCCGTTTGCAGTTATAATGAGTCATGGATATTGGTGGCTTGACTGTACTCCCTGCACTCATTGTGAGCCACTCCAGATAACATTTTGAAATATAATTGCAGTATAATTTTGCATGACTTCAAGGGGTAGTTTTCCCATCATCTCTTGTGTCGGTTGTTTATAATGCCATGTGTTTTCCACGTGTCTCCAGGCACTTTGGGATTCACTATCGGGACTCACATCTTACTACAGTATGTGTCTCATAACTACCGAGATATGATCCAACTGTTATGAGAGCTTTGATATGGCTAAGGGACGGAGCAGATGGTGACATAAGCCCCAATTATTAATTCGCAACTGTGTTCTTACAGTTCAACTCAATGAGGAGGACCACATTAACTATATTTTACTGTACATGTAGCAGAGTGCCTCATAACCTCAGCCTGATGGCCTGAAAGTCTAATATCTCCCCCAAGCTAAAGGGAATTTTGATTGATTGATTGAATTATTTATTAGGCAAAAGAATGTAAAACAACACAGTTACATTTATAATACTTTTGTCTAAAAGGTCCGACCAAAAAAGTCCTTGCGGACTTGTTTCCGTTGGGGTCCTTGAATTAATTTCATAGACATATATAGTAGCAACCAAACAGTTCAAAAATCAACATAAAAATACAGAGAAAAAATACCACTATGTACAAAAAAAGCATGAAAAATAAAAAATATATACAAAAAAAGGGGGGTAGGGGGGTCGTCTGTCTACAGGGAAACTGGTACTAGCTCCTCTTTTGGCCTCCAGAAAGATGAGCTTTTAGGGCTGTTTTGAATGGCCCAGCGAACTGCATTTTTTGAGGGATGGGGTTAGACTATTCCATACCTTGGTGGCTGTGCTGTAGAAGGAGAATTTGTCCATGTTTGTTTTATGGGTGGGTGGTACCAGATTGCTGTTTACGCTCCCTCTAGTTTCGTGACTGTGGGTGTCACTAACTTTTTGGAGGTATTTATACAGATATGCGGGTATAGGGGGCATTTCGGGCAAATCTGCATTTACAATTTTGAAGACCAGTCCCATTTTTTGTTGTTTAACCCTGTCTTCCACCCTGAGCCAGCCTAGGCTAGCAAAGTGAGTGGGAGAGAGGTGGGTCATGGGCCCCAGTCCGAGATGTAGTCGAATCAGTTTGTTTTGGGAGGTTTGAAGCTTAGTCTTCATTGACACTGAGGTGTTGGAGTACCAAGAGGAGCAAGCATAGTCAAAAGGGGGCTGAATCAGGGCCCCTGAGAGGGTCCTGAGGGCCTGGGGGTTGACAAAAGAGGAAACTTTGCCCATAAATCTGGTTCTCTGGTTTACTCTTTTGACCACCTTTGTTGCCATGCTTTCACCTGTCAGGTATTTGTCAAGAATACATCCCAAATAGGTAATCTCTTCTTTGCTAGTGATGATTGTGTCATCGACTTTGACCTTGAAGTCATTTACCTTCATTTTACTGAGGGAATGTTTGGTCCCAAAGAGAATGGATTCAGTTTTCCCAAGGTGTAGTGACAGTTTCTTATCGGTAAGCCAGGTACGGATTTTTGAGAGTTCAGAGCTGAGAGCTTCCTCAACTTGCAACTTGTCCTCACCCGAGATCAGGAGTGCAGAGTCATCAGCGAACAGGAACAGTTTGCAGTTACAGGCAGCATTCATGTCGTTAATGTATAGAAGGAACAGTAACGGCCCTAGAATGCTGCCTTGAGGAACCCCGCAGCTCACCGGGAGGGATGAGGACATGGTTCCGTTTATGTCAACCACTTGTTCTCTACCCTCCAAGTAAGATCTCATCCAAATTAGTGATGTGCAATCAAAACCAATCGCCTTCAGCTTATCAAGTAGAATTGAGTGGTTTACAGTGTCAAACGCCTTTTGGAGGTCCAGCATGACCATGCCACAGTATTTGCCCGAGTCTACCTCACGTTTGATGTAATCGGTCAAATACAGTAGGCATGTGTCAGTGGAGTGGGATGTTCTGAAGCCCGATTGGAATTCAAACAACAGTTTACGCTCGCTGAGGTAGCTGTTGATTTGTTCTTGGATTAATCGCTCTATGACCTTTGAGATGGAACAAAGGATGGAAACAGGCCTATAGTTGCCAGGGTCTAGTTTGCTTCCTTTTTTATATAGAGGGACTACTCTTGCCAACTTGAATTCTTGTGGGACGTGACACCGACTGATGGATAAGTTTGTAATGTGAGCTACTATGGGAGCAATAGAGACCGCTGCATCTCTGAGGAATCTGGTGGGGATGTTGTCAAGGCCGGTGGCCTTGTTTGGCTGTAGGGCGAGGAGTTTGTTTTGCACATCATCAGTCATTACAGGAGTAGGGTAGGTAATGAGAAGGAATCTTTTTTAGCCCCTAGTTTCTCATAGTGAGCTTGGATGTGGTTTGGGCCATACAGACCTGAATGCTGGGGGAGTTTGCTTACCAACTGGGCTGCAACGGTGGTGAAGAAACTGTTAAAACAGTCCGCTACCAATTGCTTGTCGGTAGTGAGCGGGCCACTTGAGATAATGCAAATGTCTGTAGATTTGGTCTGAATTTTGCCGTTGCAGCATAATTGTTGTAGCGCCTCCCACAGTTTTTGTGGGTGGCTTTTGTTTGCCTCTATGTTCTCATTTAAGAAATTCTTTTTGGCATTTCTTTTTGGCATTCCCTTTGGCTTAGTGGTTAAGATGTTGGCTTTCCACACGGGAGAGCCGAGTTCAGATCCCGGGCGTTACATACACAGAACTGTCAATAGCAGAGGTTGACCAATTTCATGTCTTCAAGGCCGATTCTGATATATTAGAGAAGAGGATGATCGATATGCTGATGTCGGCCGATATAGTTCGCGATATATCACTCAGTGCTTGAAAGTTGTATTTCTTTATGCATTTAAAATACAGGAATTAATTAAAAAAAAACATGATAAAAAACAATATAACTGTACTTAAATCTTTATCAATGGAGATATATATTTAGATGGAGCAGGAATAAGCATTATGATGCTATGGAAGAGCTATCAGCCCATTATATCAGTCAGTCTACTAGATCTCTAATACATCTCTACTATATAGCCTCAGTCCTTTTAGATATAGATATCTAAATGAAGTGTGCTATTCCACTGCTCTGAACTTTACTCTAGTTCTGTACATACCTTGATGTTGTAAACAGGCCATAGATGAGAGGACTCTTCTTGTCTTTACCATGTAAGATGAAGATGTCCTCTGGATGGAGGGAATGATGGGAAAGAGAGAGAACAAAAGAGTGAGTGGGATAAAGAAGGGTCACAAAATAGATTAGCAACTGTATGATAATAAACATTAAGACATGTATTGTATGTAACATCACATGACTTTAAGAGGCATGTTTGCATACGTGTATGTGTGCCTGTGTGTGAGGGTATTTCAGCATGTGTCTTTTTTCTGTCTGTGTGTGTCTGTGTGTGTGTGTGCGTGTGCGTGTGCGTGTGCGTGTGCGTGTGCGTGTGCGTGTGCGTGTGTGTGTGTGTGTGTGTGTGTGTGTGTGTTTGTGTGCGCGCGCGCGCGCATGCGCATACAGTACATGTCTCTGCATGTCTCTTTATGTGTGTCTCTGTGTCTGGCTGTGTGACTAATAGTGTTGGTGAGGTTGGCAGCACGGCTGACTGGCTTCGTCTAATGAACCTGTATCCATTAATAACCTCACACAGTGGGACACCTGTCCACTTACAACACAACGGCATCTGCTGTCTCTCTCTAGAATAGAGCACCACTCCATTTCCATTTCAAGTCTTCAAACTGTGTGAAAACTTTTGATTTCACACTTTTTTCCCCTTAGTGTTCAAAGCCGTGCTCTTTTTTTTAAACCACTTTAACCCAGGTATACTAAGGGCATGTTATTATAGGCAAGAATTCTTGGCAATAGCAGGTCGGCTATTTTCGTCATGCAACAACGTCGAATGTCAAATAATAAACCATCAACCCCACAAAGGACCATTAAGACCCAGGAGGAGGATTATATAAATTAGGATTTTCTCTCTCCACTCCACTTGTTTACTTGCCCTCTCCCTCTCTCTCTCTCTCTCTCTCTCTCGTACACACACATGCGCGCGCACGCACACGCACACGCACGCACACACACACACACACACACACACACACACACACACACACACACACACACACACACACACACACACACACACACACACACACACACACACACACACACACACACACACACTCACACACACACACACAGAGGGGAAGGTAGATGTGTTGTGCTGGTAGATATATTGAAGCGTATCATCCTTCCCACATTCCTGTCATTGCTGCTTCAGGTGGTCTGCTATACA
Organism: Gymnoscopelus braueri; assembly: GCF_963280865.1. Taxonomy (NCBI): domain Eukaryota; kingdom Metazoa; phylum Chordata; class Actinopteri; order Myctophiformes; family Myctophidae; genus Gymnoscopelus; species Gymnoscopelus braueri. The sequence continues at coordinate 22,022,214 of NC_137614.1, forward strand.
ACAACATCCCTGCTGGACATCTAATCTCATCTCATCACACACACACACACACACACACACACACACACACACACACACACACACACACACACACACACACACACACACACACACACACACACACACACACACACACACACACACACACACACACACACAGGCAAACACACACTGCATTCATACACATGCATGCACGCACATGCACACACATGCATGCACGCACATGTATGCAGGC